>NW_027325496.1:0-110813 GCF_036924035.1 Leuresthes tenuis | reverse complement strand
ATACTTCTACAACTACTATCAAAGTATGTCCAGACTTCTTATGTTGTCAGTTGTTATATATATGAATAAGTGGGTAGCTACTGACAAGCATTAAGCATGTCACACAGCCCAAACATATAACATTTCAGGACACACCACACAGTTAACAACCACAGTGAAGTGTCAAAGCCCAAACATGTAACATTCAACAGGACACTTACACAACACATTCAAATCAAACAGTCAGACAACATACAAGAACATATACCCCAGCCGGCATTGCTCCCTGCCTATTTTCCTACAGCTCACTATGTGTGCGCACACCTTTATTCACAAACTCTTCAACTTATACTCTTTTACCAAAGCTGCTACAGCTCGATTGGCCGAATACCCTTAGATCCTATTTCGGTGAATTTGACATCTGCCTTACATGTAACAGATTAGCGGTTTAGCAGTTTTAATTTAGTTCGAGTGAAGGAATTCATTTTATCGCAAAATCCGAAATTGTGAAGAACTCATGAAAGTAAGCTTATTCTCGGATTCCTGAAACTTTAGATTTGCTCTTTCTTTTACTGCAAAGTACAACGTTGTTTTTTTTTTGATTAAATCTTTCTAGACATGGTAAATATGAAGGACAAAGCAGTTTTAACATAGTTTGAGTGAAGGAATTCATTTTATAGATAAAATCCCAAGAGTCTGCTGAGAAAAGAGAGTGAATGCGAAGTAGACTTTAACACGGCTCTGGGAGCGAGCCGAGTGTGGGCTAACCGGGAGAATTGCTTGAAAGAAACGCGACACCGAATGAGCGGTCAGAACAAAGCCTCAATACGGTGTTCCCGTGGTGTTTTTGTTGCTGCCTTGTCGATTGCACAGGGGCAAGCGTTTCAACCAAGCAACGCTCACCATGGGGAAGGTGGCTATGGCAACTAGCCTGATGCCCTGCTCCCGCAGTGACGGATAATCGTACTCTGGTTTCTCTTCATAACATACAAGTCTTTCGCCTTTTACTAAAGACTTTCGTGGAGAGCAGCACTAATGAGTTGTTTCTATTTTTGGCAGGCTTTACCTTTGCGGGTGAAGCCCTTTTTGTCTCTGCAAAATAAATTTTGTTACTGTGCAGAGTTACTTCTCTGAGTAGAGTCGCCTTACTTGTTGCGATTGTGCCGATGTTCGAAGCTGGAGTGCAAAGTTTTTGCTTGAATGGTGCTTGCTGGAGCATGCGGGAGTGCAAAGTTATACCATTTAAAAGGGCTGAAGAGTGCTCAGTGCAGCGGGTGGGCGGAGGTGCAACGTGACACTCTGGCCACCTATGGCCATAAAAAGAACACTGCTACAAGTGCGCATTGTGCCAGCAAGGGCCCTCGGACCTGAAACAGTGGACAGTTATCGCTTCTCGGCCTTTTGGCTAAGATCAAGTGTAGTATCTGTTCTTATCAGTTTAATATGTCCTCTATACGAGGACTACATATTAAATGGATTTTTAAGAATAGGAGTTGAAAAAGAAGCTTGCTCCGTTCACTCCAAGCATCGACCCAGTACTGCAGTGCCGCTGGGAACGGTGCGCTCTTCTCTGCTCTTGTGAAAAAGCAAACAGCGATGCAGGATGGAAGTTTCAGGGAGCCCAAGATGAAACTTTCTTTTAATCTGCTGAGAAAAGAGAGTGAATGCGAAGTAGACTTTAACACAGCTCTGGGAGCGAGCTGAGTGTGGGCTAACCGGGAGAATTGCTTGAAAGAAACGCGACACCGAATGAGTGGTCAGAACAAAGCCTCAATACGGTGTTCCCGTGGTGTTTGTGGCTGCCTTGTCTTTTGCACAGAGTAAAAGACAAGGCAGCCATCGAATAGGGCCCGATTGTTCCTACTTGGTCAGCCGAGGAGCAAGGGGGGGGGGAGCAAGTGTCTCAACCAAGCAAATCTCACCAAGTAGGAACAATCGGGCCCTATTTGATGGCTGCAACACCTGAAAGAGATATTGATGCGAGACCCGATCAAAAGCTTTTTCAAAGTCTAAATTTAAGATGACAAGCCGGGTGTTTCTGTCTCTAGCGTAATCAATGATGTCTCGAATCAGTACGAGGCTGTCGGTGAGTTGTCTCTCTGAGATGACACAAGCCTGGTCTGGGTGAATTACCTCCTCTAAAACAGAGGACATCCGTGTCGTTAAAACCTTGCTAAAAAGTTTACAGTCAAAGTTTAAAAGTGTGATGGGCCTCCAATTCTTTAGGTCAGTCTTATCATTTTTATCAGAAGTGAAGAAATAAATGAATGCCTATCAACAAATGTGGGATCTAAACTCTAGTGCTTCCTCTAAAATAATTTCCTTTCTCAATTTAGAAATGTGTGTGTGTAAGTCACAACACCCGTGACACCAAAACGGCTTTCTTTTCTCTACACTCTGCACTATGAGCACACACACCAAATCAGAAAGGCTTTTTTCTCTCTTTTCTACATTATGGACTGTGGGGACACAAAACCGCTCTCTCTTTTTTTTTTTATCGTGTGCCAGGGCGTTGTCTCACGTATTAGATTGTGCTTAAGATACGAATGGGTTTATCAGTCACATCAGAATCCATACATACTGATCCTCCCGTAATAAAATGGTCGGATCTTATCAAACACACTTTGTTTCTTGTGACAATCAAGTCAGCGAAACAGCCTATACACGTCAAGACACTGAATCAAGTTTGCCACAAGAACTCATAAGTTTGGCAGTATTGCTCTGCCGTCAGCAATCATACACCCATTTTATTTTCGTGAGACATGTGCAGGCACCTGTTCATCTACTGTTCTATCACTATGAATTAGTTTATCTATTATCAATAAGGATACTTCTACAACTACTATCAAAGTATGTCCAGACTTCTTATGTTGTCAGTTGTTATATATATGAATAAGTGGGTAGCTACTGACAAGCATTAAGCATGTCACACAGCCCAAACATATAACATTTCAGGACACACCACACAGTTAACAACCACAGTGAAGTGTCAAAGCCCAAACATGTAACATTCAACAGGACACTTACACAACACATTCAAATCAAACAGTCAGACAACATACAAGAACATATACCCCAGCCGGCATTGCTCCCTGCCTATTTTCCTACAGCTCACTATGTGTGCGCACACCTTTATTCACAAACTCTTCAACTTATACTCTTTTACCAAAGCTGCTACAGCTCGTTTGGCCGAATACCCTTAGATCCTATTTCGGTGAATTTGACATCTGCCTTACATGTAACAGATTAGCGGTTTAGCAGTTTTAATTTAGTTCGAGTGAAGGAATTCATTTTATCGCAAAATCCGAAATTGTGAAGAACTCATGAAAGTAAGCTTATTCTCGGATTCCTGAAACTTTAGATTTGCTCTTTCTTTTACTGCAAAGTACAACGTTGTTTTTTTTTTTATTAAATCTTTCTAGACATGGTAAATATGAAGGACAAAGCAGTTTTAACATAGTTTGAGTGAAGGAATTCATTTTACAGATAAAATCCCAAGAGTCTGCTGAGAAAAGAGAGTGAATGCGAAGTAGGCTTTAACACGGCTCTGGGAGCGAGCCGAGTGTGGGCTAACCGGGAGAATTGCTTGAAAGAAACGCGACACCGAATGAGCGGTCAGAACAAAGCCTCAATACGGTGTTCCCGTGGTGTTTTTGTTGCTGCCTTGTCGATTGCACAGGGGCAAGCGTTTCAACCAAGCAACGTTCACCATGGGGAAGGTGGCTATGGCAACTAGCCTGATGCCCTGCTCCCGCAGTGACGGATAATCGTACTCTGGTTTCTCTTCATAACATACAAGTCTTTCGCCTTTTACTAAAGACTTTCGTGGAGAGCAGCACTAATGAGTTGTTTCTATTTTTGGCAGGCTTTACCTTTGCGGGTGAAGCCCTTTCTGTCTGTGCAAAATAAATTTTGTTACTGTGCAGAGTTACTTCTCTGAGTAGAGTCGCCTTACTTGTTGCGATTGTGCCGATGTTCGAAGCTGGAGTGCAAAGTTGTTGCTTGAATGGTGCTTGCTGGAGCATGCGGGAGTGCAAAGTTATACCATTTAAAAGGGCTGAAGAGTGCTCAGTGCAGCGGGTGGGCGGAGGTGCAACGTGACACTCTGGCCACCTATGGCCATAAAAAGAACACTGCTACAAGTGCGCATTGTGCCAGCAAGGGCCCTCGGACCTGAAACAGTGGACAGTTATCGCTTCTCGGCCTTTTGGCTAAGATCAAGTGTAGTATCTGTTCTTATCAGTTTAATATGTCCTCTATACGAGGACTACATATTAAATGGATTTTTAAGAATAGGAGTTGAAAAAGAAGCTTGCTCCGTTCACTCCAAGCATCGACCCAGTACTGCCGTGCCGCTGGGAACGGTGCGCTCTTCTCTGCTCTTGTGAAAAAGCAAACAGCGATGCAGGATGGAAGTTTCAGGGAGCCCAAGATGAAACTTTCTTTTAATCTGCTGAGAAAAGAGAGTGAATGCGAAGTAGACTTTAACACAGCTCTGGGAGCGAGCTGAGTGTGGGCTAACCGGGAGAATTGCTTGAAAGAAACGCGACACCGAATGAGTGGTCAGAACAAAGCCTCAATACGGTGTTCCCGTGGTGTTTGTGGCTGCCTTGTCTTTTGCACAGAGTAAAAGACAAGGCAGCCATCGAATAGGGCCCGATTGTTCCTACTTGGTCAGCCGAGGAGCAAGGGGGGGGGAGCAAGCGTCTCAACCAAGCAAATCTCACCAAGTAGGAACAATCGGGCCCTATTCGATGGCTGCAACACCTGAAAGAGATATTGATGCGAGACCCGATCAAAAGCTTTTTCAAAGTCTAAATTTAAGATGACAAGCCGGGTGTTTCTGTCTCTAGCGTAATCAATGATGTCTCGAATCAGTACGAGGCTGTCGGTGAGTTGTCTCTCTGAGATGACACAAGCCTGGTCTGGGTGAATTACCTCCTCTAAAACAGAGGACATCCGTGTCGTTAAAACCTTGCTAAAAAGTTTACAGTCAAAGTTTAAAAGTGTGATGGGCCTCCAATTCTTTAGGTCAGTCTTATCATTTTTATCAGAAGTGAAGAAATAAATGAATGCCTATCAACAAATGTGGGATCTAAACTCTAGTGCTTCCTCTAAAATAATTTCCTTTCTCAATTTAGAAATGTGTGTGTGTAAGTCACAACACCCGTGACACCAAAACGGCTTTCTTTTCTCTACACTCTGCACTATGAGCACACACACCAAATCAGAAAGGCTTTTTTCTCTCTTTTCTACATTATGGACTGTGGGGACACAAAACCGCTCTCTCTTTTTTTTTTTATCGTGTGCCAGGGCGTTGTCTCACGTATTAGATTGTGCTTAAGATACGAATGGGTTTATCAGTCACATCAGAATCCATACATACTGATCATCCCGTAATAAAATGGTCGGATCTTATCAAACACACTTTGTTTCTTGTGACAATCAAGTCAGCGAAACAGCGTATACACGTCAAGACACTGAATCAAGTTTGCCAAAAGAACTCATAAGTTTGGCAGTATTGCTCTGCCGTCAGCAATCATACATCCATTTTATTTTCGTGAGACATGTGCAGGCACCTGTTCATCTACTGTTCTATCACTATGAATTAGTTTATCTATTATCAATAAGGATACTTCTACAACTACTCTATCAAAGTATGTCCGGACTTCTTACGTAGTCAGTTGCTATATATGAATAAGTGGGTAGCTACTGACAAGCATTAAGCATGTCACACAGCCCAAACATATAACATTTCAGGACACACCACACAGTTAACAACCACAGTGAAGCGTGTCAAAGCCCAAACATGTAACATTCAACAGGACACTTACACAACTCCCGGTAATATAATTGAAACAACTCATTAGTGCTGCTCTCCACGGAAGTCTTTAGTAAAAGGCGAAAGACTTGTATGTTATGAAGAGAAACCAGAGTACGATTATCTGTCACTGCGGGAGCAGGGCATCAGGCTAGTTGGTATAGCCACCTTCCCCATGGTGAGCTTTGCTTGGTTGAGACGCTTGCCCCCCCCCCTTGCTCCTCGGCTGACCAAGTAGGAACAATCGGGCCCTATTCGATGGCTGCCTTTTCTTTTACTCTATGCAAAAGACAAGGCAGCAACAAAAACACCACGAGAATCCCGTATTGAGGCTTTGTTCTGACCGCTCATTCGGTGTCGCGTTTCTTTCAAGCAATTCTCCCGGTTAGCCGACACTCGGCCCGCTCCCATAGCCGTGTTAAAGTCTACTTCGCATTCACTCTCTTTTCTCTGCAGACTCTTGGGATTTTATCTATAAAATGAATTCCTTCACTCAAACTATGTCAAAACTGCTTTGTCGTTCATATTTACCATGTCTAGAAAGATTTAAACAAAAAAAACAACGTTGTACTTTGCAGTAAAAGAAAGAGCAAATCTAAAGTTTCAGGAATCCGAGAATAAGCTTACTTTCATGAGTGCTTCACGATTTCGGATTTTGCTATAAAATGAATTCCTTCACTCAAACTAAATTAAAACTGCTAAACCGCTAATCTGTTACATGTAAGGCAGATGTCAAATTCACCGAAATAGGATCTAAGGGTATTCGGCCAATCGAGCTGTAGCAGCTTCGGTAAAAGAGTATAAGTTGAAGAGTTTGTGAATAAAGGTGTGCGCACACATAGTGAGCTGTAGGAAAATAGGCAGGGAGCAATGCCGGCTGGGGTATATGTTCTTGTATGTTGTCTGACTGTTTGATTTGAATGTGTTGTGTAAGTGTCCTGTTGAATGTTTGGGCTTTGACACTTCACTGTGGTTGTTAACTGTGTGGTGTGTCCTGAAATGTTATATGTTTGGGCTGTGTGACATGCTTAATGCTTGTCAGTAGCTATCCACTTATTCATATATAGCAACTGACAACATAAGAAGTCTGGACATACTTTGATAGTAGTTGTAGAAGTATCCTTATTGATAATAGATAAACTAATTCATAGTGATAGAACAGTAGATGAACAGGTGCCTGCACGTCTCACGAAAATAAAATGGGTGTATGATTGCTGACGGCAGAGCAATACTGCCAAACTTATGAGTTCTTGTGGCAAACTTGATTCAGTGTCTTGACGTGTATACGCTGTTTCGCTGACTTGATTGTCACAAGAAGCAAAGTGTGTTTGATAAGATCCGACCATTTTATTACGGGAGGATCAGTATGTATGGATTCTGATGTGACTGATAAACCCATTCGTATCTTAAGCATAATCTAATACGTGAGACAACGCCCTGGCACACAATCAAAAAAAAAAAGAGAGAGCGGTTTTGTGTCCCCACAGTCCATAATGTAGAAAAGAGAGAAAAAAGCCTTTCTGATTTGGTGTGTGTGCTCATAGTGCAGAGTGTAGAGAAAAGAGAGAAAAGAAAGCCGTTTTGGTGTCACGGGTGTTGTGACTTACACACACACATTTCTGAATTGAGAAAAGAAATTATTTTAGAGGAAGCAGTAGAGTTTAGATCCCACATTTGTTGATAGGCATTCATTTATTTCTTCGCTTCTGATGAAGTTTCAACAATAAACAACAAACTTTGTATTATGAGAAAGAACCAGACTCATTCTTCAGGAATCCGAAAATAAGCACGAATTCGGATTCTCCTATAAAACGAATTAATTAACTCAAACCAAGTTAAGACTGCTTTGTCCTTCATATTTATTCATGTCTAATCAAGTTTCAACGATAAACAACGTACTTTGTAGAATGTGAAAGAACTTCTTCAGCAATAAGCATCTCTCGACATATGACGAAATACAGATTTTGTTATAAAATTAATTTCTTCTATCAGCGTGACTTAAAACTGTTTGTCCTCCTTATTTATCCACTTCAAATCAAGTTTCAACAATTAAAAAAAAATTGTAGTTTGAGAAAGAACAACTTAATCTTCAGCAATCAGTATAAAAAGAGGGTAACAAAAGGTGCAAATGCCAACTATACATCACTAAAAGGTGGAGCGGAAGTATTCAGCTGCAAGTAGGTGTGAATGTTCGACCATAATTTGTAAAAAGTGGGTAAGAAAAGGTTAGAATGCCCGACTAAATATTAACAAAAGCGGGAGGAGAGGTCTTCGGATGAGAGTGGGTGAGAATTTCCTACCATACAAGTATGGTGGAGAGGAAGCTGTGATTGGCCGACAATAGTAAAAAGCAGGTGAGAAAAGGTGCGAATGTCAAAACATACATGATCAAAACAGGGAGCGGAGGTGTTTGGCTGCGACAAGGTGTGAATGTCCACCCATAATTAATGAAAAACGGGCAACAAGTAGGTTCGAATGCCCAACCATACATCATCAAAAGCAGGAGTGGATGTGTTCGGCTTCAAGAAGGTATGAATGTCCATCAATAATTGCTATAAAACATGAAAGAAAATTTTCGAATATCAAACCGCACATAATCATAAGCGGGAGAGGAGGTGTTCCGCTGCAAGAAGGTGTGAATATCCACCCATAATTACTGAAAAATGGGTAAGAAAAGGTGCGAATGCCCAACCATACATCATCAAAAGCAGGAGTGGATGTGTTCGGCTACAAGAAGGTTTGAATGTCCGACCATAGTTTGTAAAAAGCGGGTAAGAACAGGTTTGTATGCCCGACTGTACACCATCAAATGCGGGAGCGGAGTTGTTCGGCTGTGAGTAGGTGTGAATCTCCAACCATAATTGCTGAAAAATGTGTTAGAAAAGGTAAAAATGCCGGTCCATACATCATCAAAAGCAGGAGAGGTGGTGTTCGGCTGCAAGTAGGTGTGAATGTCCAGCCATAATTACTCACAAATGGGTAAGAAAAGGTAGTATTGCCAGACCATACATGATCAAAACAGGGAGCGGAGGTGGTTAAGCTGCAAGAAGGTGTTAATGTCCGACTAAAGTTCAAATATATTAACAAAAGCGGGAGGAGAGGTCTTCGGATGAGAGTGGTTGAAAATTTCCGACCATAATGTATAAAATGCGGTGAAAAAAAGGTGTGATAGAACACTAAAAGGTGGAGCGGAAGTGTTCGGCTGCAAGAAGGTGTGAATGTCCGACTATATTTGGTGAAAAGCAGGTGAAGCAAGGTCTGAATGCCCAACCTTACATCATCAAAAGCGAGATCAGAGGTGTTTGGCTGCAAGAAGGCCATAGTTTGCCAAAAGCGGGTAAGGTGCGAATGTCCGACTAAATATCAACAAAATTTGGGGCGGAGGTCTTCGGATGCAAGTGGGTGTGAATATCCCACCATACAAGTATGGTGGAGAGGAAGCTGTGAATAGCCGACCATAGTTTGGAAAAAGCGGGTAAGAAAAGGTTTGAATGCCCGAACATACACCATCAAAAGAGGGAGCGGAGGTGTTCCGCTGTACGAAGGTGTGAATGGCCGACCACACTTGGTAAAAAGCGGGTAAGAAAAGGTTAAAATACCCGACTGTACACAATCAATAGCGGGAGCGGATGTGTTCGGCTACAAGAAGATGTGACAGTCCGACCATGGTTTGTAAAAAGCGGGAGCAGAGGTGTTCCGCTGTAAGACGGTGTGAATGTCCGACCATAGTTGGTAAAAAGCGGGTAAGAGAAGGTTAAAATACCCGACTGTACACAATCAATAGCGGGAGCGGAGTTGTTCGGCTACAAGAAGGTGTGAAAGTCCGACCATAATTGCTGAAGAATGTGTTAGAAAAGGTAAGAATGCTGGACCATACATCATCAAAAGCGGGAGAGGTGGTGTTCGGCTGCAAAAAGGTGTGACTGTTCGACTAAAGTTTGTAAAAAGTGGGTAAGACAAGGTGCGAATGCCTGACAATGTATGATCAAAAGCGGGAGCGGAGGTGTTCAGCTGCAAGAAGGTCTACATGTCCATCAATAATTGCTAGAAAACATGAAAGAAACTTTTCGAAAATCAAACCGCACATGAGCATAAGTGGGATAGGAGGTGTTCAGCTGCAAGGTGTGAATGTCCACCCATAATTCCTGAAAAATGGGCAAAAAAAAGGTGTGAATGCCCAACCATACATCATCAAAAGCAGGAGTGGAAGTGTTCGGCTACAAGAAGGTGTGAACGTCCAACCAAAATATGTAAAAAGAAGTTAAGAAAAGGTTCGAATATCCAACCAAACATAATCAAAAGCGGGAGCAGAGCTGTTCGACTGCAAGTAGGTGTGAATGTCAGATCATAATTTGCAAAAAGCTGATGAGAAAGGGTGAGAATGCCCGACCATACATCATCAAATGCGGGAGCGGAGTTGTTCGGCTGTGAGTAGGTGTGAATCTCCGACCATAATTGCTGAAAAATGTGTTAGAAAAGGTAAAAATGCCGGTCCATACATCATCAAAGGCGAGAGAAGTTGTGTTCGGCTGCAAGTAGGTGTGAATGTCCAGCCATAATTACTCACAAACGGGTAAGAAAAGGTAGTAGCCAGACCATATATGATCAAAACAGGGAGCGGAGGTGGTTCAGCTGCAAGAAGGTTTGAATGTCAAACTAAAGTTCAAATATATTAACAAAAGTGGGAGGAGAGGTCTTCGGATGAGAGTGGTTGAAAATTTCCAACCATAATGTATAAAATGCGGTGAAAAAAAAGGTGTGATAGAACACTAAAAGGTGGAGCGGAAGTGTTCGGCTGCAAGAAGGTGTGAATGTCCGACTATATTTGGTGAAAAGCAGGTGAAGCAAGGTCTGAATGCCCAACCTTACATCATCAAAAGCAAGATCAGAGTTGTTTGGCTGCAAGAAGGCCATAGTTTGCCAAAAGCGGGTAAGGTGCGAATGTCCGACTAAATATCAACAAAATTTGGGGCGGAGGTCTTCGGATGCAAGTGGGTGTGAATATCCCACCATACAAGTATGGTGGAGAGGAAGCTGTGAATAGCCGACCATAGTTTGGAAAAAGCGGGTAAGAAAAGGTTGGAATGCCCGAACATACACCATCAAAAGAGGGAGCGGAGGTGTTCCGCTGTACGAAGGTGTGAATGTCCGACCATACTTGGTAAAAAGCGGGTAAGAAAAGGTTAAAATACCCGACTGTACACAATCAATAGCGGGAGTGGATGTGTTCGGCTACAAGAAGGTGTGACAGTCCGACCATGGTTTGTAAAAAGCGGGTAAGAAAAGGTGCGAATGTCCGACAATGTATGATCAAAAGAGAGAGCGGAGGTTTTCGGATACACGAAGGTTTGAATATCCTACCATAGTTTGTAAATAGCGGGTAAGAAAAGGTTCGAATGCCCGACTATACACCATAAAAAGCGGGAGCGGAGGTGTTCCGCTGTAAGACGGTGTGAATGTCCGACCATAGTTGGTAAAAAGCGGGTAAGAAAAGTTAAAATACCCGACTGTACACAATCAATAGCGGGAGCGGAGTTGTTCGGCTACAAGAAGGTGTGAAAGTCCGACCATGGTTTGTAAAAAGCGGGTAAGAAAAGGTTTGAATGCCCGAACATACACCATCAAAAGAGGGAGCGGAGGTGTTCCGCTGTACGAAGGTGTGAATGTCCGACCATACTTGGTAAAAAGCGGGTAAGAAAAGGTTAAAATTCCCGACTGTACACAATCAATAGCGGGAGCGGATGTGTTCGGTTACAAGAAGGTGTGACAGTCCGACCATGGTTTGTAAAAAGCGGGTAAGAAAAGGTGCGAATGTCCGACAATGTATGATCAAAAGAGAGAGCGGAGTTTTTGGATACACGAAGGTTTGAATGTCGTACCATAGTTTGTAAATAGCGGGTAAGAAAAGGTTCGAATGCCCGACTATACACCATAAAAAGCGGGAGTGGAGGTGTTCCGCTGTAAGACGGTGTGAATGTCCGACCATAGTTGGTAAAAAGCGGGTAAGAAAAGGTTAAAATACCCGACTGTACACAATCAAAAGCGGGAGCGGAGTTGTTCGGCTACAAGAAGGTGTGAAAGTCCGACCATGGTTTGTAAAAAGCAGTTAAGAAAAGGTTCGAATATCCAAACCAAACATAATCAAAAGCGGTAGCAGAGCAGTTCGACTGCAAGTAGGTGTGAATGTCCAGCCATAATTACTCACAAACGTAGGAAGAAAAGGTAGTATTGCCAGACCATACATGATCAAAACAGGGAGCGGAGGTTCAGCTGCAAGGTGTGAATGTCTGACTATAGTTTGTAAAAAGCGGGTAAGACAAGGTGCGAATGCCCAACAATGTATGATCAAAAGAGAGAGCGGAGGTGTTCGGCTGCAAGGTCTGAATGTCCAACCATAATTTGTAAAAACCGGGTAAGAAAAGGCTCGAAAGCCCAACTATACATCATCAAAAGCGGGAGCGGAGGTGTTCAGCTGCAAGAAGGTGTGAATGTTCGACTAAAGTTTGTAAAAAGCTGGTAAGACAAGGAGCGATGTCCCGACATTGTATGATCAAAAGCGGGAGCGGAGGTGTCCAGCTGTGAGTAGGTGTGATTGTCCGACCATAATTGCTGAAAAATGTGTTAGAAAAGGTAAGAATACTGGACCATACATCATCAAAAGCGGGAGAGGTGGTGTTCGGCTGCAAGAAGGTGTGAAAGTCCGACAATGGTTTGTAAAAAGCGGGTAATAAAAGATTCGAATGCCCGAATATACATCATCAAAAGCGGAAGCGGAGGTGTTCGGATGCAAGAAGGTGTGAACGTCCAACCAAAGTTTGTAAAAAGCAGTGAAAAGCGAGAAAAAGCATTTCGTGAGTTCCGCATGATTTGGGATTTTGCTTATAAAATGCATTACTTCACTCAAACTATGTTAAAACTGATTTGTCCTTCATATTTACCATGTCTAGAAATATTTAAACAAAAAAACAACGTTGTACTTTGCAGTAAAAGAAAGAGCAAATCTAAAGTTTCAGGAATCCGAGTATAAGCCTGCTTTCATGAGTTCTGCACGATTTCGGATTTTGCTATAAAATGAATTGCTTTGCTCAAACCAAGTTAAAACTGCTTTGTCCTTCCATATTCATCAATGTCTAGATCGACTTCAACAAAGAAAAACATTGGACTTTGCAGTAGAAGAAGTTGAAATCCATCTACACATTGATAAATATGAAGGACAAAGCAGTTCCCACTTGCCCATAAGAAAATAAGCTTATTCTCGGATTCCTGATCCTGATTCCTGATCCTTCGCTCTTTCTTCTACTGCAAAATACAATGTTGTTCTTTGTTGAAGTCGATCTAGACATTGATAAATATGAAGGAAAAAGCAGTTTTAACTTGGTTTGAGTGAATGAATTCATTTTATACATAAAATCCGAAATCGTGCAGAACTCATGAAAATAAGCTTATTCTCGGATTCCTAAAACTTTTGATTGGCTCTTTCTTTTACTGCAAAGTACAACGTTGTTTTTTTGTTTAAATCTTTCGAGACATTGATAAATATGAAGGTAAAAGCCGTTTTAACATAGTTTGAGTGAAGGAATTGATTTTATAGATAAAATCCCAAATCATGCAGAACTCCTCAAAAGGGGCGTATGGCTTAATCACAAGTGTGGTTCTTTCTCATTCAGGGTAGTATGAGGAAGTTTATGCTTGAAATATATGTAGAAATGGGTACATATGAAGGACAAAGCAGTGTTAACTTAGAGTGAAGGAATTCATTTTATACATAAAATCCCAAATCATGCAGAACGTATGAAAAGAAGCTTATTCTCGGATTCCTGATCCTTCAGTTTTGCTCTTTCTTCTACTGCAAAATACAATGTTGTTCTTTGTTGAAGTCGATCTAGACATTGATAAATATGAAGGAAAAAGCAGTTTTAACTTGGTTTGAGTGAAGGAATTCATTTTATACATAAAATCCGAAATCGTGCAGAACTCATGAAAATAAGCTTATTCTCGGATTCCTAAAACTTTTGATTTGCTCTTTCTTTTATTGCAAAGTACAACGTTGTTTTTTTGTTTAAATCTATCGAGACATTGATAAATATGAAGGTAAAAGCCGTTTTAACATAGTTTGAGTGAAGGAATTAATTTTATAGATAAAATCCCAAATCATGCAGAACTCCTCAAAAGGGAGGTATGGCTTAATCACAAGTGTGGCTCTTTCTCATTCAGGGTAATATGAGGAAGTTTATGCTTGAAATATATGTAGAAATGGGTACATATGAAGGACAAAGCAGTGTTAACTTAGTTTGCGTGAAGAAATTCATTTTATACATAAAATCCGAAATCGTGCAGAACTCATGAAAATAAGCTTATTCTCGGATTCCTAAAACTTTTGATTTGCACTTTCTTTTACTGCAAAGTACAACGTTGTTTTTTGTTGAAATCTATCTAGACATTGCTAAATACCAGCCAAAACTCTGCTGCCGCTTTTGATAATTTATGGTTGGGCATTCTTACCTTTTCTTACCCGCTTTTTACAAATTATGATCTTACATTCACACCTACTTGCAGTCGAACACCTTCTCATCCACTTATGATCATGTGCGGTTGGGCTTTCGCACCTTTTCTTACCCATTTTTCAGTAATTATGGGTGGGCATTCAGACCTTCTTGCAGCCGAAAACCTCCGCTCCTCTTTTGATCATACATTGTTGGGCATTCACACCTTGTCTTACCCGCTTTTTACAAACTTTAGTCGGACATTCAAACCTTCTTGCAGCTGAACCACCTCCGCTCCCTGTTTTGATCATATATGGTCTGGCAATAGTACCTTTTCTTACCCATTTGTGAGTAATTATGGCTGGACATTCACACCTTCTTGCAGCTGAACACCTCCTCTCCTGCTAATGATCATGTAAGGTTTGATATTCGAAAATTTTCTTTCATGTTTTAAAGCAATTATTAATGGACATTCACACCTACTTGCAGCCGAACACCACCTCTCCCGCTTTTGATGATGTATGGACAGGCATTCTTACCTTTTCTAACACATTTTTCAGCAATTATGGTTGGAGAATCACACCTACTCACAGCCGAACAACTCCGCTACCGCATTTGATGGTGTATAGTCGGGATTTCTCACCCTTTCTCATCAGCTTTTTGCAAATTATTCTCTGACATTCACACCTACTTGCAGTCGAACACCTTCTCATCCGCTTTTGATTATGTTTGGTTAGATATTCGAACCTTTTCTTAACTGCTTTTTTACAAACTTTGGTCGGACGTTCACACCTTCTTGCAGCCGAACACCTACGCTTCCGGTTTTGATAGTGTATTTTCGGGCATACGAACCTTTTCTTACCCGCTTTTTACAAACCATGGTCGGACATTCACACCTTCTCTTAGCTGAACAACTCCGCTCCCTCTTTTGATTGTGTACAGTCGGGTATTTTAACCTTTTCTTACCCGCTTTTTACCAACTATGATCGGACATTCACACCGTCTTACAGCCGAACACCTCCGCTCCCTCTTTTGATGGTGTATGTTCGGGCATTCGAACCTTTTCTTACCCGCTTTTTACAAACCAGGATCGGACTTTCACACCTTTTAGTAGCCGAAAAACTCCGCTCCCGCTATTGATTGTGTACAGTCGGGTATTTTAACCTTTTCTTACCGCTTTTTACCAACTATTGTCGGACATTCACACCGTCTTAGAGCGGAACACCTCCTCTCCCGCTTATGATCATGTACGGTTTGATGTTCGAAAATTTACTTTCTTGTTTTAAAGCAATTATTGATGGACATTCAAACCTTCTTTTTGATGGTGTATAGTCGGGCTTTCAAGCCTTTTCTTCCCGGTTTTTACAAACCATGGTCGGACTTTCACACCTTCTTGTAGCCGAACAACTCCGCTCCCGCTATTGATTGTGTACAGTCGGGTATTTTAACCTTTTCTTACCCGCTTTTTACCAACTATGGTCGGACATTCACACCGTCTTACAGCGGAACACCTCTGCTCCCGCTTTTGATGGTGTATAGTCGGGCATTAGAACCTTTTCTTACCCGCTTTTTACAAACTATGGTGGGACATTCAAACCTTCTTATATCCGAAAACCTCCGCTCTCTCTTTTGATCATACATTGTCGGACATTCGCACCTTTTCTTACCCGCTTTTTACAAACCATGGTCGGACTTTCACACCTTCTTGTAGCCGAACACATCCGCTCCCGCTATTGATTGTGTACAGTCGGGTATTTTAACCTTTTCTTACCCGCTTCTTACCAACTATGGTCGGACATTCACACCTTCGTACAGCGGAACACCTCCGCTCCCTCTTTTGATGGTGTATGTTCGGGTATTCAAACCTTTTCTTACCCGCTTTTTCCAAACTATGGTCGGCTATTCACAGCTTCCTCTCCACCATACTTGTATGGTTGGATATTCACACCCACTTGCATCCGAAGACCTCTGCCCCAAATTTTGTTGATATTTAGTATGACATTCGCACCTTACCCGCTTTTGGCAAACTATGGCCTTCTTGCAGCCAAACACCTCTGATCTCGCTTTTGATGATGTAAGGTTGGGCATTCAGACCTTGCTTCACCTGCTTTTCACCAAATATAGTCGGACATTCACACCTTCTTGCAGCCGAACACTTCCGCTCCACCTTTTAGTGTTCTATCACACCTTTTTTTCACCGCATTTTATACATTATGGTCGGAAATTTTCAACCACTCTCATCCGAAGACCTCTCCTCCCGCTTTCTTTAATATATTTTAACTTTAGTCGGACATTCAAACCTTCTTGCAGCTGAACCACCTCCGCTCCCTGTTTTGATCATATATGGTCTGGCAATACTACCTTTTCTTACCCGTTTGTGAGTAATTATGGCTGGACATTCACACCTACTTGCAGCCGAACACAACCTCTCTCACTTTTGATGATGTATGGACCGGCATTTTTACCTTTTCTAACACATTTTTCAGCAATTATGGTCGGAGATTCACACCTAATCACAGCCGAACAACTCCGCTCCCGCCTTTGATGATGTATAGTCGGGCATTCTCACCCTTTCTCATCAGCTTTTTGCAAATTATGATCTGACATTCACACCTACTTGCAGTCGAAAAGCTCTGCTCCCGCTTTTGATTATGTATGGTTGGATATTCGAACCTTTTCTTAACTGCTTTTTACATATTTTGGTTGGACGTTCACACCTTCTTGTAGCCGAACACTTCCACTCCTGCTTTTGATGATGTATGGTTGGGCATTCACACCTTTTTTTTGCCCATTTTTCAGGAATTATGGGTGGACATTCACACCTTGCAGCTGAACACCTCCTATCCCACTTATGATCATGTGTGGTTTGATTTTCGAAAAGTTTATTTCATGTTTTCTAGCAATTATTGATGGACATGTAGACCTTCTTGCAGCTGAACACCTCCGCTCCCGCTTATGATCATACATTGTCAGGCATTCGCACCTTGTCTTACCCACTTTTTACAAACTTTAGTCGAACAGTCACACCTACTTGCAGCCGAACACAACCTCTCTCGCTCAATGATGATGTATGGACCGGCATTCTTACCTTTTCTAACACATTTTTCAGCAATTATGGTCGGAGATTCACACCTACTCACAGCCGAACAACTCCGCTCCCGCATTTGATGGTGTATAGTCGGGCATTCTCACCCTATCTCATCAGCTTTTTGCAAATTATGATCTGACATTCACACCTACTTGCCGTCGAAAAGCTCTGCTCCCGCTTTTGATTATGTTTGGTTGGATATTCGAACCTTTTCTTAACTGCTTTTTACAAACTTTGGTTGGACGTTCACACCTTCTTGTAGCCGAACACATGCACTCCTGCTTTTGATGATGTATGGTTGGGCATTCGCACCTTTTTTTTACCCATTTTTCAGGTATTATGGGTGGACATTCACACCTTCTTGCAGCTGAACACCTCCTCTCCCACTTATGATCATGTGTGGTTTGATTTTCGAAAATTTTCTTTCATGTTTTCTAGCAATTATTGATGGACATTTAGACCTTCTTGCAGCTGAACACCACCTCTCCCGATTTTGATGATGTATGGACCGGCATTTTTACCATTTCTAACACATTTTTCAGCAATTATGGTTGGAGATTCACACCTACTCACAGCCAAATAACTCCGCTACCGCATTTGATGGTGTATAGTCGGGCATTCTCACCCTTTCTCATCAGCTTTTTGCAAATTATGATCTGACATTCACACCTACTTCCAGTCGAACTGCTCTGCTCCCGCTTTTGATTATGTTTGGTTAGATATTTGAACCTTTTCTTAACTGCTTTTTACAAACTTTGGTCGGACGTTCACAATATCTTGCAGCCGAACACCTCCGCTTCCGCTTTTGATGGTGTATATTCGGGCATACGAACCTTTTCTTACCCGCTTTTTACAAACCAAGGTCGGACTTTCACACCTTCTCTTTGCTGAACAACTCCGCTCCCTCTTTTGATTGTGTACAGTCGGGTAATTTAACCTTTTCTTACCCGCTTTTTACCATCTATGGTCGGACATTCACACCGTCTTACAGCGGAACACCTCCGCTCCCTCTTTTGATGATGTATGGTTAGGCATTCGCACCTTTTCTTACCCATTTTTCAGTAATTATGGGTAGACATTCACACCTTCTTGCAGCTGAACACCTCCTCTCCCGCTTATGATCATGTGCAGTTTGATATTCAAAAATTTTCTTTCATGTTTTCTAGCAATTATTGATGGACATTCAGACCGTCTTGCAGCTGAACACCTCCGCTCCCACTTTTGATGGTGTATAGTCGGGCTTTCGAGCCTTTTCCTTCCCGGTTTTTACAAATTATGGTTGGACATTCAGACCTTCTTGCAGCCGAAAACCTCCACTCCCTCTTTTGATCATACATTGTCGGGCATTCGCACCTTTTCTTACCCGCTTTTTACAAACCATGGTCGGACTTTCACACCTTTTAGTAGCCGAACTAATCCGCTCCCGCTATTGATTGTGTACAGTCGGGTATTTTAACCTATTCTTACCCGCTTTTTACCAACTATGGTTGGACATTCACACCTTCTTACAGCAGAACACCTCCGCTCCCTGTTTTGATTATGTAAGGTTTGACATTCGCACCTTCTCTCACTCGCCTTTTACTATGGTCGGCCATTCACAGCTTCCTCTCCACCATACTTGTATGGTGGGATATTCACACCCACCTGCATCCGAAGACCTCTGCCCCCACTTTTGTTGATATTTAGTCGGTCATTCGCACCTTACCCGCTTTTGGCAAACTATGGCCTTCTTGCAGCCAAACACCTCTGATCTCGCTTTTGATTATGTAAGGTTGGGCATTCAGACCTTGCTTCACCTGCTTTTCACCAAATATAGTCGGACATTCACACCCACTTGCATCCGAAGACCTCCGCCCCAAATTTTGTTGATATTTAGTCGGACATTCGCACCTTACCCGCTTTTGGCAAACTATGAACTTCTTGCAGCCAAACACCTCTGATCTCGCTTTTGATGATGTAAGGTTGGGCATTCAGACCTTGCTTCACCTGCTTTTCACCAAATATAGTCGGACATTCACACCTTCTTGCAGCCGAACACTTCCGCTCCACCTTTTAGTGTTCTATCACACCTTTTTTTCACCACATTTTATACATTATGGTTGGAAATTTTCAACCACTCTCATCCGAAGACCTCTCCTCCCGCTTTTGTTAATATATTTGAACTTTAGTCGGACATTCAAACCTTCTTGCAGCTGAACCACCTCCGCTCCCTGTTTTGATCATATATGGTCTGGCAATACTACCTTTTCTTACCCGTTTGTGAGTAATTATGGCTGGACATTCACACCTACTTGCAGCCGAACACAACCTCTCTCGCTTTTGATGATGTATGGACCGGCATTCTTACCTTTTCTAACACATTTTTCAGCAATTATGGTCGGAGATTCACACCTACTCACAGCCGAACAACTCCGCTCCCGCATTTGATGGTGTATAGTCGGGCATTCTCACCCTTTCTCATCAGCTTTTTGCAAATTATGATCTGACATTCACACCTACTTGCAGTCGAACAGCTCTGCTCCCGATTTTGATTATGTATGGTTGGATATTCGAACCTTTTCTTAACTGCTTTTTACAAACTTTGGTTGGACGTTCACACCTTCTTGTAGCCGAACACATGCACTCCTTCTTTTGATGATGTATGGTTGGGCATTCGCACCTTTTTTTTACCCATTTTTCAGGTATTATGGGTGGACATTCACACCTTCTTGCAGCTGAACACCTCCTCTCCCACTTATGATCATGTGTGGTTTGATTTTCGAAAATTTTCTTTCATGTTTTCTAGCAATTATTGATGGACATGTAGACCTTCTTGCAGCTGAACACCACCTCTCCCGATTTTGATGATGTATGGACCGGCATTTTTACCTTTTTTAACACATTTTTCAGCAATTATGGTTGGAGATTCACACCTACTCACAGCCGAACAACTCCGCTCCCGCATTTGATGGTGTATAGTCGGGCATTCTCACCCTTTCTCATCAGCTTTTTGCAAATTATGATCTGACATTCACACCTACTTCCAGTCGAACAGCTCTGCTCCCGCTTTTGATTATGTTTGGTTAGATATTCGAACCTTTTCTTAAATGCTTTTTACAAACTTTGGTCGGACGTTCACAATATCTTGCAGCCGAACACCTCCGCTTCCGCTTTTGATGGTGTACAGTCGGGAATTTTAACCTTTTCTTACCCGCTTTTTACCAAGTATGGTCGGACATTCACACCTTCGTACAGCGGAACACCTCCGCTCCCTCTATTGATGGTGTATGTTCGGGCATTCAAACCTTTTCTTACCCGCTTTTTCCAAACTATGGTCGGCTATTCACAGCTTCCTCTCCACCATACTTGTATGGTGGGATATTCACACCCACTTGCATCCGAAAACCTCCGCCCCAAATTTTGTTGATATTTAGTCGGACATTCGCACCTTACCCGCATTTTGCAAACTATGGCCTTCTTGCAGCCAAACAACTCTGATCTTAATTTTGATGATGTAAGGTTGGGCATTCAGACCTTGCTTCACCTGCTTTTCACCAAATATAGTCGGACATTCACACCTTCTTGCAGCCGAACACTTCCGCTCCACCTTTTAGTGTTCTATCACACCTTTTTTTTCACCGCATTTTATACATTATGGTTGGAAATTTTCAACCACTTTCATCTGAAGACCTCTCCTCCCGCTTTTGTTAATATATTTGAACTTTAGTTTGACATTCAAACCTTCTTGCAGCTGAACCTCCTCCGCTCCCTGTTTTGATCATATATGGTCTGGCAATACTACCTTTTCTTACCCGTTTGTGAGTAATTATGGCTGGACATTCACACCTACTTGCAGCCGAACACAACCTCTCTCGCTTTTGATGATGTATGGACCGGCATTTTTACCTTTTCTAACACATTTTTCAGCAATTATGGTCGGAGATTCACACCTACTCACAGCCGAACAACTCCGCTCCCGCATTTGATGATGTATAGTCGGGCATTCTCACCCTTTCTCATCAGCTTTTTGCAAATTATGATCTGACATTCACACCTACTTGCAGTCGAACAGCTCTGCTCCCGCTTTTGATTATGTTTGGTTGGATATTCGAACCTTTTCTTAACTTCTTTTTACATATTTTGGTTGGACGTTCACACCTTCTTGTAGCCGAACACTTCCACTCCTGCTTTTGATGATGTATGGTTGGGCATTCACACCTTTTTTTTGCCCATTTTTCAGGAATTATGGGTGGACATTCACACCTTGCAGCTGAACACCTCCTATCCCACTTATGATCATGTGCGGTTTGATTTTCGAAAAGTTTCTTTCATGTTTTCTAGCAATTATTGATGGACATGTAGACCTTCTTGCAGCTGAACACCTCCGCTCCCGCTTTTGATGATGTATGGTCCAGCATTCTTACCTTTTCTAACACATTCTTCAGCAATTATGGTCGGACATTCACACCTACTCAGAGCCGAACACTTCCGCTCCCGCATTTGATGGTCTATAGTCGGGCATTCTAAAGCGGAAAAGACTCATTCTTATGTTTGGTTAGATATTCGAACCTTTTCTTAACTGCTTTTTACAAACTTTGGTCGGACGTTCACAATATCTTGCAGCCGAACACCTCCGCTTCCGCTTTTGATGGTGTATATTCGGGCATACGAACCTTTTCTTACCCGCTTTTTACAAACCAAGGTCGGACTTTCACACCTTCTCTTTGCTGAACAACTCCGCTCCCTCTTTTGATTGTGTACAGTCTGGTAATTTAACCTTTTCTTACCCGCTTTTTACCATCTATGGTCGGACATTCACACCGTCTTACAGCGGAACACCTCCGCTCCCTCTTTTGATGATGTATGGTTAGGCATTCGCACCTTTTCTTACCCATTTTTCAGTAATTATGGGTAGACATTCACACCTTCTTGCAGCTGAACACCTCCTCTCCTGCTTAAGATCATGTGCAGTTTGATATTCGAAAATTTTCTTTCATGTTTTCTAGCAATTATTGATGGACATTCAGACCGTCTTGCAGCTGAACACCTCCGCTCCCACTTTTGATGGTGTATAGTCGGGCTTTCGAGCCTTTTCTTCCCCGGTTTTTACAAATTATGGTTGGACATTCAGACCTTCTTGCAGCCGAAAACCTCCACTCCCTCTTTTGATCATACATTGTCGGGCATTCGCACCTTTTCTTACCCGCTTTTTACAAACCATGGTCGGACTTTCACACCTTCTTACAGCAGAACACCTCCGCTCCCTGTTTTGATTATGTATGGTTTGACATTCGCACCTTCTCTCACCCGCCTTTTACTATGGTCGGCCATTCACAGCTTCCTCTCCACCATACTTGTATGGTGGGATATTCACACCCACTTGCATCCGAAGACCTCCGCCCCCACTTTTGTTGATATTTAGTCGGTCATTCGCACCTTACCCGCTTTTGGCAAACTATGGCCTTCTTGCAGCCAAACACCTCTGATCTCGCTTTTGATGATGTAAGGTTGGGCATTCAGACCTTGCTTCACCTGCTTTTCACCAAATATAGTCGGACATTCACACCTTCTTGCAGCCGAACACTTCCGCTTTTAGTGTTCTATGAGGCATTCACATATTTTTTTTCACCGTATTTTATAGATTATGGTTGGAAATTCTCACCCACTCTCATCCGAAGACCTCTCCTCCCGCTTTTGTTAATATATAGTCGGGCATTCGAACCTTTTCTTACCCGCTTTTTACAAATTATGGTCGAACATTCACACCTACTTGCAGCTGAATACTTCCGCTCCACCTTTTAGGTATGTATGGTTGGCATTTGCACCTCTTTTTATACTGATTGCTGAAGATTAAGTTGTTCTTTCTCAAACTACAAATTTTTTTTAATTGTTGAAACTTGATTTGAAGTGGATAAATAAGGAGGACAAACAGTTTTAAGTCAGGCTGATAGAAGGAATTCATTTTATAGCAAAATCTGTATTTCGTCATATGTCGAGAGATGCTTATTGCTGAAGAAGTTCTTTCTCATCTTTCTCACAAAGCAGTCTTAACTTGGTTTGAGTTAATGAATTCGTTTTATAGGAGAATCCGAATTCGTGCATAACTCATAAAATAGAGCTTATTTTCGGATTCCTGAAGAATGAGTCTGGTTCTTTCTCATAATACAAAGTTTGTTGTTTATTGTTGAAACTTCATCAGAAGTGAAGAAATAAATGAATGCCTATCAACAAATGTGGGATCTAAACTCTAGTGCTTCCTCTAAAATAATTTCCTTTCTCAATTTAGAAATGTGTGTGTGTAAGTCACAACACCCGTGACACCAAAACGGCTTTCTTTTCTCTACACTCTGCACTATGAGCACACACACCAAATCAGAAAGGCTTTTTTCTCTCTTTTCTACGTTATGGACTGTGGGGACACAAAACCGCTCTCTCTCTTTTTTTTTTTTTATCGTGTGCCAGGGCGTTGTCTCACGTATTAGATTATGCTTAAGATACGAATGGGTTTATCAGTCACATCAGAATCCATACATACTGATCCTCCTGTAATAAAATGGTCGGATCTTATCAAACACACTTTGTTTCTTGTGACAATCAAGTCAGCGAAACAGCGTATACACGTCAAGACACTGAATCAAGTTTGCCACAAGAACTCATAAGTTTGGCAGTATTGCTCTGCCGTCAGCAATCATACACCCATTTTATTTTCGTGAGACATGTGCAAGCACCTGTTCATCTACTGTTCTATCACTATGAATTAGTGATCTATTATCAATAAGGATACTTCTACAAGGACTTCTTATGTTGTCAGTTGGTATATATGAATAAGTGGGTAGCTACTGACAAGCATTAAGCATGTCACACAGCCCAAACATATAACATTTCAGGACACACCACACAGTTAACAACCACAGTGAAGCGTGTCAAAGCCCAAACATGTAACATTCAACAGGACACTTACACAACACATTCAAATCAAACAGGCAGACAACATACAAGAACATATACCCCAGCCGGCATTGCTCCCTGCCTATTTTCGTACAGCACACTATGTGTGCGCACACCTTTATTCACAAACTCTTCAACTTATACTCTTTTACCGAAGCTGCTACAGCTCGATTGGCCGAATACCCTTTGATCCTATTTCAGTGAATTTGACATCTGCCTTACATATAACAGATTAGCGGTTTAGCAGTTTTAATTTAGTTTGAGTGAAGGAATTCATTTTATAGCAAAATCCGAAATCGTGAAGAACTCATGAAAGTAAGCTTATTCTCGGATTCCTGAAACTTTAGATTTGCTCTTTCTTTTACTGCAAAGTACAACGTTGTTTTTTTTGTTTAAATCTTTCTAGACATGGTAAATATTAAGGACAAAGCAGTTTTCACATAGTTTGAGTGAAGGAATTCATTTTATAGATAAAATCCCAAGAGTCTGCTGAGAAAAGAGAGTGAATGCGAAGTAGACTTTAACACGGCTATGGGAGCGAGCCGAGTGTGGGCTAACCGGGAGAATTGCTTGAAAGAAACGCGACACCGAATGAGCGGTCAGAACAAAGCCTCAATACGGGATTCTCGTGGTGTTTTTGTTGCTGCCTTGTCTTTTGCATAGAGTAAAAGACAAGGCAGCCATCGAATAGGGCCCGATTGTTCCTACTTGGTCAGCCGAGGAGCAAGGGGGGGGGGCGTTTCAACCAAGCAACGTTCACCATGGGGAAGGTGGCTATACCAACTAGCCTGATGCCCTGCTCCCGCAGTGACGGATAATTGTACTCTGGTTTCTCTTCATAACATACAAGTCTTTCGCCTTTTACTAAAGACTTCCGTGGAGAGCAGCACTAATGAGTTGTTTCTATTATTGGCAGGCTTTACCTTTGCGGGTGAAGCCCTTTCTGTCTGTGCAAAAGAAATCTTGCTACTTTGCAGAGTGACTTCTCTGAGTAGAGTCGCCTTACTTGTTGCGACTGTGCCGATGTTCGAAGCTGGAGTGCAAAGTTGTTGCTTGAATGGTGCTTGCTGGAGCATGCGGGAGTGCAAAGTTATACCATTTAAAAGGGCTGAAGAGTGCTCAGTGCAGCGGGTGGGCGGAGGTGCAACGTGACACTCTGGCCACCTATGGCCATAAAAAGAACATTGCTACAAGTGCGCATTGTGCCAGCAAGGGCCCTCGGACCTGAAACAGTGGACAGTTATCGCTTCTCGGCCTTTTGGCTAAGATCAAGTGTAGTATCTGTTCTTATCAGTTTAATATGTCCTCTATACGAGGACAACATATTAAATGGATTTTTAAGAATAGGAGTTGAAAAAGAAGCTTGCTCCGTTCACTCCAAGCCTCGACCCGGTACTGCAGTGCCGCTGGGAACGGTGCGCTCTCCTCTGCTCTTGTGAAAAAGCAAACAGCGGTGCAGGATGGAAGTTTCAGGGAGCCCAAGATGAAACTTTCTTTTAATCTGCTGAGAAAAGAGAGTGAATGCGAAGTGGACTTTAACACGGCTCTGGGAGCGAGCCGAGTGCGGGCTAACCGGGAGAATTGCTTGAAAGAAACGCGACACCGAATGAGTGGTCAGAACAAAGCCTCAATACGGTGTTCCCGTGGTGTTTGTGGCTGCCTTGTCTTTTGCACAGAGTAAAAGACAAGGCAGCCATCGAATAGATTGTTTCTACTTGGTCAGCCGAGGAGCAGGGGGGGGGGGGGCAAGCGTCTCAACCAAGCAAAGCTCACCAAGTAGGAACAATCGGGCCCTTTTCGATGGCTGCAACACCTGAAAGAGATATTGATGCGAGACCCGATCAAATGCTTTTTCAAAGTCTAAATTTAAGATGACAAGCCGGGTGTTTCTGTCTCTAGCGTAATCAATGATGTCTCGAATCAGTACGAGGCTGTCGGTGAGTTGTCTCCCTGAGATGGCACAAGTTTGGTCTGGGTGAATTACCTCCTCTAAAACAGAGGACATCCGTGTCGCTAAAACCTTGCTAAAAAGTTTACAGTCAAAGTTTAAAAGTGTGATGGGCCTCCAATTCTTTAGTTCAGTCTTATCATTTTTTTTATAAAGTAGAGTCACTATTCCCACTCTAAAACTGTCAGGCAGTCGGTCGAGTTTTTCAAAATCTTTAAAAACATCTAAAATGTCTGATGATAAAAGGTCCCAATAGGTCAGATAGAATTCTGCAGGAAGCCCGTCTAAACCCGGAGCTCGACTTCTCTTAAAACCTGTTAGGCATTTTTTTAACTCTAAAGCAGTAAAATTCTGTGTCAAGTGTGCATTCTCTTTTACGGTTTTGTCAACGAATTTTAAGATTTCTGCCGATGTTTCCAAGTGCACTGGTTTCTCTTTGTACATGTTACTATAAAAGGTATGTACAGTTTCAATCATCTCTTGTGTGGATTTTGTTAAAAACCCATCTTCTCTTTTTAGATTTTGAATACACTCCTTTTTATTTATAACTTTCTTTATTTTTCACCTTCCTCAATTTCCTGCTCCCTGCTTCTTACAAAAATTCCTTTACTCTTTATTTCTGCTGAAACTGACATTTCCTTTTTGACATCTTTGATTTCTTCTTTAAAGTCTATGCCACACTGATTTAGTTTAAAGTAGCGCTGTAAGCGTTTATGTAGTCCCATCATACATCTATTCTCTTTCCTTTTTTTACGTTTACCTTGCTGTTTAAAAAAAGTCTGGGTCGTTTCCTTCACCATTTCCCACCATTGTGCATGTGTTTCGTAGAGGTCTTGAAGGGTCTGCCACTCTTTATAACATTCCCTGTACTGACTGACTATGATTTCATCCTCCAACAGGGAACAGTTGAGTTTCCACAGACCACTTCCTACCGTCACACCAGAAGGGGGTGAAAGGGTGCAGGAGAGCATAAGGTGGTCTGAAAAGAAAACAGGGGTTAATCTAACATCAGTGGGTGGGCAATCTCTAGTAAAGAAATAATCAATGCGAGAGGCTCTGGTGCCATCATGACTAAACCAGGTGAAGCCCTCCTCTCTGGGATGCATGGTTTTAAAACAGTCAGTAAGCTTAAAATCCCTGCATATGCCCTGAAGTAAAATCGAAGTCTTATCCACTTTAAAATCTACCCCTGCTCTTTTTCTATCTTTCCTGCTCAAGATACAGTTAAAACCCCCTCCTACAACTAAAGGTACTTGCCCTAGCATGTAAAGCTGTATATCTTCTAAAAGGTCATACCTTTCATTTTTTCCATTGAAACCATAAATATTTAAGAGGTTAAAGTCTTGCCCCATAAAATTCAAGTGTGCTAAAAGTGCCCGTCCGTCTCTCACCACTGTGCTACCTTTCACCAGAACATGCGGATTTTTAATTAGAATGGCCACACCATCATTTTTATTTTGATTTGAGCCACTCCATATCGATAAATGGGGCCACATTTCCTCCCATTGTCTATGGTTTTTTAAAAAAGGTAGTCCACATTCTTGTATTAAAAACACATCTGATTTTATGGAGTCTAAGAAGGATAAAATACTCTGGGCTCTTGTCTTTGATTTCACACTTCTCACATTTAGTGTTGAGAAGGTGAGAACCATTAAAAGCATAAAGGAAAGTAGGTATGTCATTTTCGTTTTTCTAAGTTATCAAAACAAATTACACACAGGTTATTTCTTGGGAAACTAGCTCTTCCTTCATTTCTTTAGGTGAAAAGTGAGTAGGGTGATCTATATTTCCTTTTCGGACTCTCGGTGTTGGCCTCTGACGCAATGTTGCATTTAACTTTGAGTCCCTGGGGGTTGATTGCAGAGCTGAAGTTAAAAAGGAGACCTCATTTGGTGAGTCGGAGGGGAAGACTCTAGGTTCTTCCACTGAAGAACTGTCTGAAAGGGACCTAACCCTTCCCCTCTTCTCTGATACCACTGGGGAATCAGAGGCTCAGATGCCGTCCTCTTCGGCTGTTGACCTTCGGGGAGGTGAGTATCTTCACTAGACTCACCTGTCTGCTCTTCCTCCTCATTTAGCGTAGCTCCACCCTCTGCCTGTGAATTCTCACAGACTTCAACACTGAGTGGTGAGGCCTCTACAGACCCCTCCCCTTTTTGCTCCTCACTTCCAATCCAAGCTTTTGGCGGGAAGTTTGAATTTATTGGGTCAACCTCTTCACTTTGTTCACCAACTGCCACCTTTGGTCCTTCTCTTTGTTGGCTTGACTGTGGCTTTACCGTCTTTAATTTGTTGGCAAAAGATTTAGGGCAATCTCTGAAGAGGTGATTTAATTCTCCACAGAGATTACATTTCCTGCCATTTGGACACTCTCCAAAAGTTTGCCCAATTTCTCTGCTCTTCCCACATAACACCTTGGTACAAGCCTCAACCAGGTGCCCATGCTCACCACACTTGCGGCAGAACTTGGGCTGCCCCTGCTAGTGGATGTAACCTCGGTTTTCAAGGTGGCCAGAGTGTCGCCCACCCGCTGCACTGAGCACTCTTCAGCCCTTTTAAATGGTATAACTTTGCACTCCCGCACGCTCCAGCAAGCACCATTCAAGCAACAACTTTGCACTCCAGCTTCGAACATCGGCACAGTCGCAACAAGTAAGGCGACTCTACTCAGAGAAGTCACTCTGCACAGTAAGAAGATTTCTTTTGCACAGACAGAAAGGGCTTCACCCGCAAAGGTAAAGCCTGCCAAAAATAGAAACAACTCATTAGTGCTGCTCTCCACAGAAATCTTTAGTAAAAGGCGAAAGACTTGTACGTTATGAAGAGAAACCAGAGTACGATTATCCGTCACTGCGGGAGCAGGGCATCAGGCTAGTTGGCATAGCCACCTTCCCCATGGTGAGCTTTGCTTGGTTGAGACGCTTGCTCCCCCCCCCCCCCCCCCTTGCTCCTCGGCTGACCAACCAGGAACAATCGGGCCCTATTCGATGGCTGCCTTGTCTTTTACTCTGTGCAAAAGACAAGGCAGCAACAAAAACACCACGAGAATCCCGTATTGAGGCTTTGTTCTGATCGCTCATTCGGTGTCGCGTTTCTTTCAAGCAATTCTCCCGGTTAGCCCACACTCGGCTCGCTCCCATAGCCGTGTTAAAGTCTACTTCGCATTCACTCTCTTTTCTCAGCAGACTCTTGGGATTTTATCTATAAAATGAATTCCTTCACTCAAACTATGTGAAAACTGCTTTGTCCTTAATATTTACCATGTCTAGAAAGATTTAAACAAAAAAAACAACGTTGTACTTTGCAGTAAAAGAAAGAGCAAATCTAAAGTTTCAGGAATCCGAGAATAAGCTTACTTTCATGAGTTCTTCACGATTTCGGATTTTGCTATAAAATGAATTCCTTCACTCAAACTAAATTAAAACTGCTAAACCGCTAATCTGTTATATGTAAGGAAGATGTCAAATTCACCGAAATAGGATCAAAGGGTATTCGGCCAATCGAGCTGTAGCAGCTTCGGTAAAAGAGTATAAGTTGAAGAGTTTGTGAATAAAGGTGTGCGCACACATAGTGTGCTGTACGAAAATAGGCAGGGAGCAATGCCGGCTGGGGTATATGTTCTTGTATGTTGTCTGACTGTTTGATTTGAATGTGTTGTGTAAGTGTCCTGTTGAATGTTACATGTTTGGGCTTTGACACGCTTCACTGTGGTTGTTAACTGTGTGGTGTGTCCTGAAATGTTATATGTTAGGGTTGTGTGACATGCTTAATGCTTGTCAGTAGCTACCCACTTATTCATATATAGCAACTGACAACATAAGAAGTCTGGACATACTTTGATAGTAGTTGTAGAAGTATCCTTATTGATAATAGATCACTAATTCATAGTGATAGAACAGTAGATGAACAGGTGCTTGCACATGTCTCACGAAAATAAAATGGGTGTATGATTGCTGACGGCAAAGCAATACTGCCAAACTTATGAGTTCTTGTGGCAAACTTGATTCAGTGTCTTGACGTGTATACGCTGTTTCGCTGACTTGATTGTCACACGAAACAAAGTGTGTTTGATAAGATCCGACCATTTTATTACGGGAGGATCAGTATGTATGGATTCTGATGTGACTGATAAACCCATTCGTATCTTAAGCATAATCTAATACGTGAGACAACGCCCTGGCACACGATAAAAAAAAAAAAAAGAGAGAGCGGTTTTGTGTCCCCACAGTCCATAATGTAGAAAAGAGAGAAAAAAGCCTTTCTGATTTGGTGTGTGTGCTCATAGTGCAGAGTGTAGAGAAAAGAAAGCCGTTTTGGTGTCACGGGTGTTGTGACTTACACACACACATTTCTAAATTGAGAAAGGAAATTATTTTAGAGGAAGCACTAGAGTTTAGATCCCACATTTGTTGATAGGCATTCATTTATTTCTTCACTTCTGATGAAGTTTCAACAATAAACAACAAACTTTGTATTATGAGAAAGAACCAGACTCATTCTTCAGGAATCCGAAAATAAGCTCTATTTTATGAGTTATGCACGAATTCGGATTCTCCTATAAAACGAATTCATTAACTCAAACCAAGTTAAGACTGCTTTGTCCTTCATATTTATTCATGTCTAATCAAGTTTCAACGATAAACAACGTTGTACTTTGTAGAATGAGAAAGAACTTCTTCAGCAATAAGCATCTCTCGACATATGACGAAATACAGATTTTGCTATAAAATTAATTCCTTCTATCAGCCTGACTTAAAACTGTTTGTCCTCCTTATTTATCCACTTCAAATCAAGTTTCAACAATTAAAAAAAATTTGTAGTTTGAGAAAGAACAACTTAATCTTCAGCAATCAGTATAAAAAGAGGTGCAAATGCCAACCATACATACCTAAAAGGTGGAGCGGAAGTATTCAGCTGCAAGTAGGAGTGAATGTTCGACCATAATTTGTAAAAAGCGGGTAAGAAAAGGTTCGAATGCCCGACTATATATTAACAAAAGCGGGAGGAGAGGTCTTCGGATGAGAGTGGGTGAGAATTTCCAACCATAATCTATAAAATACGGTGAAAAAAAATATGTGAATGCCTCATAGAACACTAAAAGCGGAAGCGTTTGGCTGCAAGAAGGTGTGAATGTCCGACTATATTTGGTGAAAAGCAGGTGAAGCAAGGTCTGAATGCCCAACCTTACATCATCAAAAGCGAGATCAGAGGTGTTCGGCTGCAAGAAGGCCATAGTTTGCCAAAAGCGGGTAAGGTGCGAATGACCGACTAAATATCAACAAAAGTGGGGGCGGAGGTCTTCGGATGGAAGTGGGTGTGAATATCCCACCATACAAGTATGGTGGAGAGGAAGCTGTGAATGGCCGACCATAGTAAAAGGCGGGTGAGAGAAGGTGCGAATGTCAAACCATACATAATCAAAACAGGGAGCGGAGGTGTTCTGCTGTAAGAAGGTGTGAATGTCCAACCATAGTTGGTAAAAAGCGGGTAAGAAAAGGTTAAAATACCCGACTGTACACAATCAATAGCGGGAGCGGAGTTGTTCGGCTACTAAAAGGTGTGAAAGTCCGACCATGGTTTGTAAAAAGCGGGTAAGAAAAGGTGCGAATGCCCGACAATGTATGATCAAAAGAGGGAGTGGAGGTTTTCGGCTGCAAGAAGGTCTGAATGTCCAACCATAATTTGTAAAAACCGGGGAAGAAAAGGCTCGAAAGCCCAACTATACACCATCAAAAGTGGGAGCGGAGGTGTTCAGCTGCAAGACGGTCGGAATGTCCATCAATAATTGCTAGAAAACATGAAAGAAAATCTTCGAATATCAAACTGCACATGATCATAAGCGGGAGAGGAGGTGTTCAGCTGCAAGAAGGTGTGAATGTCTACCCATAATTACTGAAAAATGGGTAAGAAAAGGTGCGAATGCCTAACCATACATCATCAAAAGAGGGAGCAGAGGTGTTCCGCTGTAAGACGGTGTGAATGTCCGACCATAGATGGTAAAAAGCGGGTAAGAAAAGGTTAAATTACCCGACTGTACACAATCAAAAGAGGGAGCGGAGTTGTTCAGCTAAGAGAAGGTGTGAAAGTCCGACCTTGGTTTGTAAAAAGCGGGTAAGAAAAGGTTCGTATGCCCGAATATACACCATCAAAAGCGGAAGCGGAGGTGTTCGGCTGCAAGCAAGATATTGTGAACGTCCGACCAAAGTTTGTAAAAAGCAGTTAAGAAAAGGTTCGAATATCTAACCAAACATAATCAAAAGCGGGAGCAGAGCTGTTCGACTGGAAGTAGGTGTGAATGTCAGATCATAATTTGCAAAAAGCTGATGAGAAAGGGTGAGAATGCCCGACTATACACCATCAAATACGGTAGCGGAGTTGTTCGGCTGTGAGTAGGTGTGAATCTCCAACCATAATTGCTGAAAAATGTGTTAGAAAAGGTAAAAATGCCGGTCCATACATAATCAAAATCGGGAGAGGTGGTGTTCAGCTGCAAGAAGGTCTAAATGTCCATCAATAATTGCTAGAAAACATGAAAGAAAATTTTCGAAAATCAAACCACACATGATCATAAGTGGGAGAGGAGGTGTTCAGCTGCAAGAAGGTGTGAATGTCCACCCATAATACCTGAAAAATGGGTAAAAAAAAGGTGCGAATGCCCAACCATACATCATCAAAAGCAGGAGTGCATGTGTTCGGCTACAAGAAGGTGTGAACGTCCAACCAAAGTTTGTAAAAAGCAGTTAAGAAAAGGTTCGAATATCCAACCATACATAATCAAAAGTGGGAGCAGAGCTGTTCGACTGCAAATAGGGGTGAATGTCAGATCATAATTTGGAAAAAGCTGATGAGAAAGGGTGAGAATGCCCGACTATACACCATCAAATGCGGGAGCGGAGTTGTTCGGCTGTGAGTAGGTGTGAATCTCCGACCATAATTGCTGAAAAATGTGTTAGAAAAGGTAAGAATGCCGGTCCATACATCATCAAAAGCGAGAGAGGTTGTGTTCGGCTGCAAGTAGGTGTGAATGTCCAGCCATAATTACTCACAAACGGGTAAGAAAAGGTAGTATTGCCAGACCATATATGATCAAAACAGGGAGCGGAGGTGGTTCAGCTGCAAGAAGGTTTGAATGTCCGACTAAAGTTCAAATATATTAACAAAAGCGGGAGGAGAGGTCTTCGGATGAGAGTGGTTGAAAATTTCCAACCATAATGTATAAAATGTGGTGAAAAAAAGGTGTGATAGAACACTAAAAGGTGGAGCGGAAGTGTTCGGCTGCAAGAAGGTGTGAATGTCCGACTATATTTGGTGAAAAGCAGGTGAAGCAAGGTCTGAATGCCCAACCTTACATCATCAAAAGCGAGATCAGAGGTGTTTGGCTGCAAGAAGTTCATAGTTTGCCAAAAGCGGGTAAGGTGCGAATGTCCGACTAAATATCAACAAAATTTGGGGCGGAGGTCTTCGGATGCAAGTGGGTGTGAATGTCCGACTATATTTGGTGAAAAGCAGGTGAAGCAAGGTCTGAATGCCCAACCTTACATAATCAAAAGCGAGATCAGAGGTGTTTGGCTGCAAGAAGGCCATAGTTTGCCAAAAGCGGGTAAGGTGCGAATGACCGACTAAATATCAACAAAAGTGGGGGCAGAGGTCTTCGGATGCAGGTGGGTGTGAATATCCCACCATACAAGTATGGTGGAGAGGAAGCTGTGAATGGCCGACCATAGTAAAAGGCGAGTGAGAGAAGGTGCGAATGTCAAACCTTACATAATCAAAACAGGGAGCGGAGGTGTTCTGCTGTAAGAAGGTGTGAATGTCCAACCATAGTTGGTAAAAAGCGGGTAAGAAAAGGTTAAAATACCCGACTGTACACAATCAATAGCGGGAGCGGATTAGTTCGGCTACTAAAAGGTGTGAAAGTCCGACCATGGTTTGTAAAAAGCGGGTAAGAAAAGGTGCGAATGCCCGACAATGTATGATCAAAAGAGGGAGTGGAGGTTTTCGGCTGCAAGAAGGTCTGAATGTCCAACCATAATTTGTAAAAACCGGGAAGGAAAAGGCTCGAAAGCCCGACTATACACCATCAAAAGTGGGAGCGGAGGTGTTCAGCTGCAAGACGGTCTGAATGTCCATCAATAATTGCTAGAAAACATGAAAGAAAATTTTTGAATATCAAACTGCACATGATCATAAGCGGGAGAGGAGGTGTTCAGCTGCAAGAAGGTGTGAATGTCTACCCATAATTACTGAAAAATGGGTAAGAAAAGGTGCGAATGCCTAACCATACATCATCAAAAGAGGGAGCGGAGGTGTTCCGCTGTAAGACGGTGTGAATGTCCGACCATAGATGGTAAAAAGCGGGTAAGAAAAGGTTAAATTACCCGACTGTACACAATCAAAAGAGGGAGCGGAGTTGTTCAGCAAAGAGAAGGTGTGAAAGTCCGACCTTGGTTTGTAAAAAGCGGGTAAGAAAAGGTTCGTATGCCCGAATATACACCATCAAAAGCGGAAGCGGAGGTGTTCGGCTGCAAGATATTGTGAACGTCCGACCAAAGTTTGTAAAAAGCAGTTAAGAAAAGGTTCAAATATCTAACCAAACATAATCAAAAGCGGGAGCAGAGCAGTTCGACTGGAAGTAGGTGTGAATGTCAGATCATAATTTGCAAAAAGCTGATGAGAAAGGGTGAGAATGCCCGACTATACACCATCAAATGCGGTAGCGGAGTTATTTGGCTGTGAGTAGGTGTGAATCTCCAACCATAATTGCTGAAAAATGTGTTAGAAATGGTAAAAATGCCGGTCCATACATCATCAAAATCGGGAGAGGTGGTGTTCAGCTGCAAGAAGGTCTAAATGTCCATCAATAATTGCTAGAAAACATGAAAGAAAATTTTCGAAAATCAAACCACACATGATCATAAGTGGGAGAGGAGGTGTTCAGCTGCAAGAAGGTGTGAATGTCCACCCATAATACCTGAAAAATGGGTAAAAAAAAGGTGCGAATGCCCAACCATACATCATCAAAAGCAGGAGTGCATGTGTTCGGCTACAAGAAGGTGTGAACGTCCAACCAAAGTTTGTAAAAAGCAGTTAAGAAAAGGTTCGAATATCCAACCAAACATAATCAAAAGCGGGAGCAGAGCTTTTCGACGGCAAGTAGGTGTGAATGTCAGATCATAATTTGCAAAAAGCTGATGAGATAGGGTGAGAATGCCCGACTATACACCATCAAATGCGGGAGCGGAGTTGTTCGGCTGTGAGTAGGTGTGAATCTCCGACCATAATTGCTGAAAAATGTGTTAGAAAAGGTAAGAATGCCGGTCCATACATCATCATTGAGCGAGAGAGGTTGTGTTCGGCTGCAAGTAGGTGTGACTGTTCGACTAAAGTTTGTAAAAAGTGGGTAAGACAAGGTGCGAATGCCTGACAATGTATGATCATAAGCGGGAGCGGAGGTGTTCAGCTGCAAGAAGGTCTACATGTCCATCAATAATTGCTAGAAAACATGAAATAAACTTTTCGAAAATCAAACCACACATGATCATAAGTGGGATAGGAGGTGTTCAGCTGCAAGGTGTGAATGTCCACCCATAATTCCTGAAAAATGGGCAAAAAAAAGGTGTGAATGCCCAACCATACATCATCAAAAGCAGGAGTGGAAGTGTTCGGCTACAAGAAGGTGTGAACGTCCAACCAAAATATGTAAAAAGCAGTTAAGAAAAGGTTCGAATATCCAACCATACATAATCAAAAGCGGGAGCAGAGCTTTTCGACTGCAAGTAGGTGTGAATGTCAGATCATAATTTGCAAAAAGCTGATGAGAAAGGGTGAGAATGCCCGACTATACATCATCAAAGGCGGGAGCGGAGTTGTTCGGCTGTGATTAGGTGTGAATCTCCGACCATAATTGCTGAAAAATGTGTTAGAAAAGGTAAAAATGCCGGTCCATACATCATCAAAAGTGAGAGAGGTTGTGTTCGGCTGCAAGTAGGTGTGAATGTCCAGCCATAATTACTCACAAACGGGTAAGAAAAGGTAGTATTGCCAGACCATATATGATCAAAACAGGGAGCGGAGGTGGTTCAGCTGCAAGAAGGTTTGAATGTCCGACTAAAGTTAAAATATATTAAAGAAAGCGGGAGGAGAGGTCTTCGGATGAGAGTGGTTGAAAATTTCCGACCATAATGTATAAAATGCGGTGAAAAAAAGGTGTGATAGAACACTAAAAGGTGGAGCGGAAGTGTTCGGCTGCAAGAAGGTGTGAATGTCCGACTATATTTGGTGAAAAGCAGGTGAAGCAAGGTCTGAATGCCCAACCTTACATCATCAAAAGCGAGATCAGAGGTGTTTGGCTGCAAGAAGGCCATAGTTTGCCAAAAGCGGGTAAGGTGCGAATGTCATACTAAATATCAACAAAATTTGGGGCAGAGGTCTTCGGATGCAAGTGGGTGTGAATATCCAACCATACAAGTATGGTGGAGAGGAAGCTGTGAATAGCCGACCATAGTTTGGAAAAAGCGGGTAAGAAAAGGTTTGAATACCCGAACATACACCATCAAAAGAGGGAGCGGAGGTGTTCCGCTGTACGAAGGTGTGAATGTCCGACCATAGTTGGTAAGAAGCGGGTAAGAAAAGGTTAAAATACCCGACTGTACACAATCAATAGCGGGAGCGGATGTGTTCGGCTACAAGAAGGTGCTAAAGTCCGACCATGGTTTGTAAAAAGCGGGTAAGAAAAGGTGCGAATGTCCGACAATGTATGATCAAAAGAGAGAGCGGAGGTTTTCGGATATAAGAAGGTTTGAATGTCCCACCATAGTTTGTAAAAAGCGGGTAAGAAAAGGTTCTAATGCCCGACTATACACCATCAAAAGCGGGAGCAGAGGTGTTCCGCTGTAAGACGGTGTGAATGTCCGACCATAGTTGGTAAAAAGCGGGTAAGAAAAGGTTAAAATACCCGACTGTACACAATCAATAGCGGGAGCGGAGTTGTTCGGCTACAAGAAGGTGTGAAAGTCCGACCATGGTTTGTAAAAACCGGGAAGAAAAGGCTTGAAAGCCCGACTATACACCATCAAAAAGAAGGTTTGAATGTCCATCAATAATTGCTTTAAAACAAGAAAGTAAATTTTCGAACATCAAACCGTACATGATCATAAGCGGGAGAGGAGGTGTTCCGCTCTAAGACGGTGTGAATGTCCGACAATAGTTGGTAAAAAGCGGTAAGAAAAGGTTAAAATACCCGACTGTACACAATCAATAGCGGGAGCGGAGTTTTTCGGCTACTAAAAGGTGTGAAAGTCCGATCCTGGTTTGTAAAAAGCGGGTAAGAAAAGGTTCGAATGCCCGAACATACACCATCAAAAGAGGGAGCGGAGGTGTTCGGCTGTAAGACGGTGTGAATGTCCGATCATAGTTGGTAAAAAGCGGGTAAGAAAAGGTTAAAATACCCGACTGTACACAATCAAAAGAGGGAGCGGAGTTGTTCAGCTAAGAGAAGGTGTGAATGTCCGACCATGGTTTGTAAAAAGCGGGTAAGAAAAGGTTCGTATGCCCGAAAATACACTATCAAAACCGGAAGCGTAGGTGTTCGGCTGCAAGAAGGTGTGAACGTCCGACCAAAGTTTGTAAAAAAGCAGTTAAGAAAAGGTTCGAATATCTAACCAAACATAATCAAAAGCGGATGAGAAGGTGTTCGACTGCAAGTAGGTGTGAATGTCAGAGAATAATTTGCAAAAAGCTGATGAGAAAGGGTGAGAAATCCCGACTATACACCATCAAATGCGGTAGCGGAGTTGTTCGGCTGTGAGTAGGTGTGATTCTCCAACCATAATTGCTGAAAAATGTGTTAGAAAAGGTAAGAATGCCTGTCCATACATCATCAAAAGCGGGAGAGGTGGTGTTCGGCTGCAAGTAGGTGTGAATGTCCATTAATAATTGCTTTAAAACATGAAAGAAAATTTTCGAATATCAAACCTTACATGATCATTAGCAGGAGAGGAGGTGTTCAGCTGCAAGAAGGTGTGAATGTCCAGCCATAATTACTCACAAATGGGTAAGAAAAGGTACTATTGCCAGACCATATATGATCAAAACAGGGAGCGGAGGTGGTTCAGCTGCAAGAAGGTTTGAATGTCCGACTAAAGTTTGTAAAAAGCGGGTAAGACAAGGTGTGAATGCCCAACAATGTATGATCAAAAGAGGAGCGGAGGTTTTCGGCTGCAAGAAGGTCTGAATGCCCACCCATAATTACTGAAAAATGGGTAAGAAAAGGTGCGAAAGCCCAACCGCACATGATCATAAGTGGATGAGAAGGTGTTCGACTGCAAGTAGGTGTGAATGTAAGATCATAATTTGTAAAAAGCGGGTAAGAAAAGGTAAGAATGCCCAACCATAAATTATCAAAAGCGGCAGCAGAGTTTTGGCTGGTATTTATCAATGTCTAGATAGATTTCAACAAAAAACAACGTTGTACTTTGCAGTAAAAGAAAGTGCAAATCAAAAGTTTTAGGAATCCGAGAATAAGCTTATTTTCATGAGTTCTGCACGATTTCGGATTTTATGTATAAAATGAATTTCTTCACGCAAACTAAGTTAACACTGCTTTGTCCTTCATATGTACCCATTTCTACATATATTTCAAGCATAAACTTCCTCATATTACCCTGAATGAGAAAGAGCCACACTTGTGATTAAGCCATACCTCCCTTTTGAGGAGTTCTGCATGATTTGGGATTTTATCTATAAAATTAATTCCTTCACTCAAACTATGTTAAAACGGCTTTTACCTTCATATTTATCAATGTCTCGATAGATTTAAACAAAAAAACAACGTTGTACTTTGCAATAAAAGAAAGAGCAAATCAAAAGTTTTAGGAATCCGAGAATAAGCTTATTTTCATGAGTTCTGCACGATTTCGGATTTTATGTATAAAATGAATTCATTCACTCAAACCAAGTTAAAACTGCTTTTTCCTTCATATTTATCAATGTCTAGATCAACTTCAACAAAGAACAACATTGTATTTTGCAGTAGAAGAAAGAGCAAAACTGAAGGATCAGGAATCCGAGAATAAGCTTCTTTTCATACGTTCTGCATGATTTGGGATTTTATGTATAAAATGAATTCCTTCACTCTAAGTTAACACTGCTTTGTCCTTCATATGTACCCATTTCTACATATATTTCAAGCATAAACTTCCTCATACTACCCTGAATGAGAAAGAACCACACTTGTGATTAAGCCATACGCCCCTTTTGAGGAGTTCTGCATGATTTGGGATTTTATCTATAAAATCAATTCCTTCACTCAAACTATGTTAAAACGGCTTTTACCTTCATATTTATCAATGTCTCGAAAGATTTAAACAAAAAAACAACGTTGTACTTTGCAGTAAAAGAAAGAGCCAATCAAAAGTTTTAGGAATCCGAGAATAAGCTTATTTTCATGAGTTCTGCACGATTTCGGATTTTATGTATAAAATGAATTCATTCACTCAAACCAAGTTAAAACTGCTTTTTCCTTCATATTTATCAATGTCTAGATCGACTTCAACAAAGAACAACATTGTATTTTGCAGTAGAAGAAAGAGCGAAGGATCAGAAATCAGGATCAGGAATCCGAGAATAAGCTTATTTTCTTATGGGCAAGTGGGAACTGCTTTGTCCTTCATATTTATCAATGTGTAGATGGATTTCAACTTCTTCTACTGCAAAGTCCAATGTTTTTCTTTGTTGAAGTCGATCTAGACATTGATGAATATGGAAGGACAAAGCAGTTTTAACTTGGTTTGAGCAAAGCAATTCATTTTATAGCAAAATCCGAAATCGTGCAGAACTCATGAAAGCAGGCTTATACTCGGATTCCTGAAACTTTAGATTTGCTCTTTCTTTTACTGCAAAGTACAACGTTGTTTTTTTGTTTAAATATTTCTAGACATGGTAAATATGAAGGACAAATCAGTTTTAACATAGTTTGAGTGAAGTAATGCATTTTATAAGCAAAATCCCAAATCATGCGGAACTCACGAAATGCTTTTTCTCGCTTTTCACTGCTTTTTACAAACTTTGGTTGGACGTTCACACCTTCTTGCATCCGAACACCTCCGCTTCCGCTTTTGATGATGTATATTCGGGCATTCGAATCTTTTATTACCCGCTTTTTACAAACCATTGTCGGACTTTCACACCTTCTTGCAGCCGAACACCACCTCTCCCGCTTTTGATGATGTATGGTCCAGTATTCTTACCTTTTCTAACACATTTTTCAGCAATTATGGTCGGACAATCACACCTACTCACAGCTGGACACCTCCGCTCCCGCTTTTGATCATACAATGTCGGGACATCGCTCCTTGTCTTACCAGCTTTTTACAAACTTTAGTCGAACATTCACACCTTCTTGCAGCTGAACACCTCCGCTCCCGCTTTTGATGATGTATAGTCGGGCTTTCGAGCCTTTTCTTACCCGGTTTTTACAAATTATGGTTGGACATTCAGACCTTGCAGCCGAACACCTCAGCTCTCTCTTTTGATCATACATTGTTGGGCATTCGCACCTTGTCTTACCCGCTTTTTACAAACTATAGTCAGACATTCACACCTTGCAGCTGAACCTCCGCTCCCTGTTTTGATCATGTATGGTCTGGCAATACTACCTTTTCTTCCTACGTTTGTGAGTAATTATGGCTGGACATTCACACCTACTTGCAGTCGAACTGCTCTGCTACCGCTTTTGATTATGTTTGGTTTGGATATTCGAACCTTTTCTTAACTGCTTTTTACAAACCATGGTCGGACTTTCACACCTTCTTGTAGCCGAACAACTCCGCTCCCGCTTTTGATTGTGTACAGTCGGGTATTTTAACCTTTTCTTACCCGCTTTTTACCAACTATGGTCGGACATTCACACCGTCTTACAGCGGAACACCTCCACTCCCGCTTTTTATGGTGTATAGTCGGGCATTCGAACCTTTTCTTACCCGCTATTTACAAACTATGGTACGACATTCAAACCTTCGTGTATCCAAAAACTCCGCTCTCTCTTTTGATCATACATTGTCGGACATTCGCACCTTTTCTTACCCGCTTTTTACAAACCATGGTCGGACTGTCACACCTTCTTGTAACCGAACACATCCGCTCCCGCTATTGATTGTGTACAGTCGGGAATTTTAACCTTTTCTTACCCGCTTTTTACCAAGTATGGTCGGACATTCACACCTTCGTACAGCGGAACACCTCCGCTCCCTCTTTTGATGGTGTATGTTCGGGCATTCAAACCTTTTCTTACCCGCTTTTTACAAACCATGGTCGGACTTTCACACCTTCTTGTAGCCGAACAACTCCGCTCCCGCTATTGATTGTGTACAGTCGGGTATTTTAACTTTTCTTACCCGCTTTTTACCAACTATGGTCGGACATTCACACCGTCTTACAGCGGAACACCTCCGCTCCCGCTTTTTATGGTGTATAGTCGGGCATTCGAACCTTTTCTTACCCGCTATTTACAAACTATGGTAGGATATTCAAACCTTCGTGTATCCGAAAACCTCCGCTCTCTCTTTTGATCATACATTGTCGGACATTCGCACCTTTTCTTACCCGCTTTTTACAAACCATGGTCGGACTGTCACACCTTCTTGTAGCCGAACACATCCGCTCCCGCTATTGATTGTGTACAGTCGGGTATTTTAACCTTTTCTTACCCGCTTTTTACCAAGTATGGTCGGACATTCACACCTTCGTACAGCGGAACACCTCCGCTCCCTCTTTTGATGGTGTATGTTCGGGCATTCAAACCTTTTCTTACCCGCTTTTTCCAAACTATGGTCGGCTATTCACAGCTTCCTCTCCACCATACTTGTATGGTGGGATATTCACACCCACTTGCATCCGAAAACCTCCGCCCCAAATTTTGTTGATATTTAGTCGGACATTCGCACCTTACCCGCTTTTGGCAAACTATGGCCTTCTTGCAGCCGAACAACTCTGATCTTGCTTTTGATGATGTAAGGTTGGGTATTCAGACCTTGCTTCACCTGCTTTTCACCAAATATAGTCGGACATTCACACCTTCTTGCAGCCGAACACTTCCGCTCCACCTTTTAGTGTTCTATCACACCTTTTTTTTCACCGCATTTTATACATTATGGTTGGAAATTTTCAACCACTTTCATCCGAAGACCTCTCCTCCCGCTTTTGTTAATATATTTGAACTTTAGTTTGACATTCAAACCTTCTTGCAGCTGAACCACCTCCGCTCCCTGTTTTGATCATATATGGTCTGGCAATACTACCTTTTCTTACCCGTTTGTGAGTAATTATGGCTGGACATTCACACCTACTTGCAGCCGAACACAACCTCTCTCGCTTTTGATGATGTATGGACCGGCATTTTTACCTTTTCTAACACATTTTTCAGCAATTATGGTCGGAGATTCACACCTACTCACAGCCGAACAACTCCGCTCCCGCATTTAATGATGTATAGTCGGGCATTCTCACCCTTTCTCATCAGCTTTTTGCAAATTATTATCTGACATTCACACCTACTTGCAGTCGAACAGCTCTGCTCCCGCTTTTGATTATGTTTGGTTGGATATTCGAACCTTTTCTTAACTTCTTTTTACATATTTTGGTTGGACGTTCACACCTTCTTGCATCCGAACACCTCCGCTTCCGCTTTTGATGATGTATATTCGGGCATTCGAACCTTTTATTACCCGCTTTTTACAAACCATTGTCGGACTTTCACACCTTCTTGCAGCTGAACACCACCTCTCCCGCTTTTGATGATGTATGGTCCAGTATTCTTACCTTTTCTAACACATTTTTCAGCAATTATGGTCGGACATTCACACCTACTCACAGCTGGACACCTCCGCTCCCGCTTTTGATCATACAATGTCGGGACATCGCTCCTTGTCTTACCAGCTTTTTACAAACTTTAGTCGAACATTCACACCTTCTTGCAGCTGAACACCTCCGCTCCCGCTTTTGATGATGTATAGTCGGGCTTTCGAGCCTTTTCTTACCCGGTTATTACAAATGATGGTTGGACATTCAGACCTTGCAGCCGAACACCTCCGCTCTCTCTTTTGATCATACATTGTCGGGCATTCGCACCTTGTCTTACCCGCTTTTTACAAACTATAGTCAGACATTCACACCTTGCAGCTGAACCTCCGCTCCCTGTTTTGATCATGTATGGTCTGGCAATACTACCCTTTCTTCCCCCGTTTGTGAGTAATTATGGCTGGACATTCACACCTACTTGCAGTCGAACAGCTCTGCTCCCGCTTTTGAATATGTTTGGTTGGATATTCGAACCTTTTCTTAATTGCTTTTTACAAACCATGGTCGGACTTTCAGACCTTCTTGTAGCCGAACAACTCCGCTCCCGCTATTGATTTTGTTCAGTCGGGTATTTTAACCTTTTCTTACCCGCTTTTTACCAACTATGGTCGGACATTCACACCGTCTTACAGCGGAACACCTCCGCTCCCGCTTTTTATGGTGTATAGTCGGGCATTCGAACCTTTTCTTACCCGCTATTTACAAACTATGGTAGGACATTCAAACTTTCGTGTATCCGAAAACCTCTGCTCTCTCTTTTGATCATACATTGTCGGACATTCGCACCTTTTCTTACCCGCTTTTTACAAACCATGGTCGGACTGTCACACCTTCTTGTAGCCGAACACATCCGCTCCCGCTATTGATTGTGTACAGTCGGGTATATTAACCTTTTCTTACTCGCTTTTTACCAAGTATGGTTGGACATTCACACCTTCGTACAGCGGAACACCTCCGCTCCCTCTTTTGATGGTGTATGTTCGGGCATTCCAACCTTTTCTTACCCGCTTTTTCCAAACTATGGTCGGCTATTCACAGCTTCCTCTCCACCATACTTGTATGGTGGGATATTCACACCCACTTGCATCCGAAGACCTCCGCCCCAAATTTTGTTGATATTTAGTCGGACATTCGCACCTTACCCGCTTTTGGCAAACTATGGCCTTCTTGCAGCCAAACAACTCTGATCTTGCTTTTGATGATGTAAGGTTGGGCATTCAGACCTTGCTTCACCTGCTTTTCACCAAATATAGTCGGACATTCACACCTTCTTGCAGCCGAACACTTCCGCTCCACCTTTTAGTGTTCTATCACACCTTTTTTTTCACCGCATTTTATACATTATGGTTGGAAATTTTCAACCACTCTCATCCGAAGACCTCTCCTCCCACTTTTGTTAATATATTTGAACTTTAGTTTGACATTCAAACCTTCTTGCAGCTGAACCATCTCCGCTCCCTGTTTTGATCATATATGGTCTGGCTACTACCTTTTCTTACCCGTTTGTGAGTAATTATGGCTGGACATTCACACCTACTTGCAGCCGAACACAACCTCTCTCGCCTTTGATGATGTATGGACCGGCATTTTTACCTTTTCTAACACATTTTTCAGCAATTATGGTCGGAGATTCACACCTACTCACAGCCGAACAACTCCGCTCCCGCATTTGATGATGTATAGTCGGGCATTCTCACCCTTTCTCATCAGCTTTTTGCAAATTATGATCTGACATTCACACCTACTTGCAGTCGAACAGCTCTGCTCCCGCTTTTGATTATGTTTGGTTGGATATTCGAACCTTTTCTTAACTTCTTTTTACATATTTTGGTTGGACGTTCACACCTTCTTGTAGCCGAACACTTCCACTCCTGCTTTTGATGATGTATGGTTGGGCATTCACACCTTTTTTTTGCCCATTTTTCAGGAATTATGGGTGGACATTCACACCTTGCAGCTGAACACCTCCTATCCCACTTATGCTCATGTGCGGTTTGATTTTCGAAAAGTTTCTTTCATGTTTTCTAGCAATTATTGATGGACATGTAGACCTTCTTGCAGCTGAACACCTCCGCTCCCGCTTTTGATCATACATTGTCAGGCATTCGCACCTTGTCTTACCCACTTTTTACAAACTTTAGTCGAACAGTCACACCTTTTTGCAGCCGAACACCACCTCTCCCGCTTTTGATGATGTATGGTCCAGCATTCTTACCTTTTCTAACACATTCTTCAGCAATTATGGTCGGACTTTCACACCTTCTTGTAGCCGAACAACTCCGCTCCCGCTATTGATTGTGTACAGTCGGGTATTTTAACCTTCTCTTACCCGCTTTTTACCAACTATGGTCGGACATTCACACCGTCTTACAGCGGAACACCTCTGCTCCCGCTTTTTACAAACCATGGTCGGACTGTCACATCTTCTTGTAGCCGAACACATCCGCTCCCGCTATTGATTGTGTACAGTCGGGTATTTTAACCTTTTCTTACCCGCTTTTTACCAAGTGTGGTCGGCCATTCACACCTTCGTACAGCGGAACACCTCCGCTCCCTCTTTTGATGGTGTATGTTCGGGCATTCCAACCTTTTCTTACCCGCTTTTTCCAAACTATGGTCGGCTATTCACAGCTTCCTCTCCACCATACTTGTATGGTGGGATATTCACACCCACTTGCATCCGAAGACCTCCGCCCCAAATTTTGTTGATATTTAGTCGGACATTCGCACCTTACCCGCTTTTGGCAAACTATGGCCTTCTTGCAGCCAAACAACTCTGATCTTGCTTTTGATGATGTAAGGTTGGGCATTCAGACCTTGCTTCACCTGCTTTTCACCAAATATAGTCGGACATTCACACCTTCTTGCAGCCGAACACTTCCGCTCCACCTTTTAGTGTTCTATCACACCTTTTTTTTCACCGCATTTTATACATTATGGTTGGAAATTTTCAACCACTCTCATCCGAAGACCTCTCCTCCCACTTTTGTTAATATATTTGAACTTTAGTTTGACATTCAAACCTTCTTGCAGCTGAACCACCTCCGCTCCCTGTTTTGATCATATATGGTCTGGCTACTACCTTTTCTTACCCGTTTGTGAGTAATTATGGCTGGACATTCACACCTACTTGCAGCCGAACACAACCTCTCTCGCCTTTGATGATGTATGGACCGGCATTTTTACCTTTTCTAACACATTTTTCAGCAATTATGGTCGGAGATTCACACCTACTCACAGCCGAACAACTCCGCTCCCGCATTTGATGATGTATAGTCGGGCATTCTCACCCTTTCTCATCAGCTTTTTGCAAATTATGATCTGACATTCACACCTACTTGCAGTCGAACAGCTCTGCTCCCGCTTTTGATTATGTTTGGTTGGATATTCGAACCTTTTCTTAACTTCTTTTTACATATTTTGGTTGGACGTTCACACCTTCTTGTAGCCGAACACTTCCACTCCTGCTTTTGATGATGTATGGTTGGGCATTCACACCTTTTTTTTGCCCATTTTTCAGGAATTATGGGTGGACATTCACACCTTGCAGCTGAACACCTCCTATCCCACTTATGCTCATGTGCGGTTTGATTTTCGAAAAGTTTCTTTCATGTTTTCTAGCAATTATTGATGGACATGTAGACCTTCTTGCAGCTGAACACCTCCGCTCCCGCTTTTGATCATACATTGTCAGGCATTCGCACCTTGTCTTACCCACTTTTTACAAACTTTAGTCGAACAGTCACACCTTTTTGCAGCCGAACACCACCTCTCCCGCTTTTGATGATGTATGGTCCAGCATTCTTACCTTTTCTAACACATTCTTCAGCAATTATGGTCGGACTTTCACACCTTCTTGTAGCCGAACAACTCCGCTCCCGCTATTGATTGTGTACAGTCGGGTATTTTAACCTTCTCTTACCCGCTTTTTACCAACTATGGTCGGACATTCACACCGTCTTACAGCGGAACACCTCTGCTCCCGCTTTTTACAAACCATGGTCGGACTGTCACATCTTCTTGTAGCCGAACACATCCGCTCCCGCTATTGATTGTGTACAGTCGGGTATTTTAACCTTTTCTTACCCGCTTTTTACCAAGTGTGGTCGGCCATTCACACCTTCGTACAGCGGAACACCTCCGCTCCCTCTTTTGATGGTGTATGTTCGGGCATTCAAACCTTTTCTTACCCGCTTTTTCCAAACTATGGTCGGCTATTCACAGCTTCCTCTCCACCATACTTGTATGGTGGGATATTCACACCCACTTGCATCCGAAGACCTCCGCCCCAAATTTTGTTGATATTTAGTCGGACATTCGCACCTTACCCGCTTTTGGCAAACTATGGCCTTCTTGCAGCCAAACACCTCTGATCTCGCTTTTGATGATGTAAGGTTGGGCATTCAGACCTTGCTTCACCTGCTTTTCACCAAATATAGTCGGACATTCACACCTTCTTGCAGCCGAACACTTCCGCTCCACCTTTTAGTGTTCTATCACACCTTTTTTTCACCGCATTTTATACATTATGGTCGGAAATTTTCAACCACTCTCATCCGAAGACCTCTCCTCCCGCTTTTGTTAATATATTTGAACTTTAGTCGGACATTAACACCTTCTTGCAGCTTAACCACCTCCGCTCCCTGTTTTGATCATGTATGGTCTGGCAATACTACCTTTTCTTACCCATTTGTGAGTAATTATGGCTGGACATTCACACCTACTTGCAGCCGAACACCACCTCTCCTGCTTTTGATGATGTATGGACCGGCATTTTTACCTTTTCTAACACATTTTTCAGCAATTATGGTTGGAGATTCACACCTACTCACAGCCGAACAACTCCGCTCCCGCATTTGATGGTGTACAGTCGGGCATACAAACCTGTTCTTACCCGCTTTTTACAAACTATGGTCGGACATTCAAACCTTCTTGTAGCCGAACACATCCACTCCTGCTTTTGATGATGTATGGTTGGGCATTCGCACCTTTTCTTACCCATTTTTCAGTAATTATGGGTGGATATTCACACCTTCTTGCAGCGGAACACCTCCTCTCCCGCTTATGATTATGTGCGGTTTGATATTCGAAAATTTTCTTTCATGTTTTATAGCAATTATTGATGGACATTCATACCTTCTTGAAGCCGAACACATCCACTCCTGCTTTTGATGATGTATGGTTGGGCATTCGAACCTACTTGTTGCCCGTTTTTCATTAATTATGGGTGGACATTCACACCTTGTCGCAGCCAAACACCTCCGCTCCCTGTTTTGATCATGTATGTTTTGACATTCGCACCTTTTCTCACCTGCTTTTTACTATTGTCGGCCAATCACAGCTTCCTCTCCACCATACTTGTATGGTAGGAAATTCTCACCCACTCTCATCCGAAGACCTCTCCTCCCGCTTTTGTTAATATTTAGTCGGGCATTCGAACCTTTTCTTACCCACTTTTTACAAATTATGGTCGAACATTCACACCTACTTGCAGCTGAATACTTCCGCTCCACCTTTTAGTGATGTATAGTTGGCATTTGCACCTTTTGTTACCCTCTTTTTATACTGATTGCTGAAGATTAAGTTGTTCTTTCTCAAACTACAATTTTTTTTTAATTGTTGAAACTTGATTTGAAGTGGATAAATAAGGAGGACAAACAGTTTTAAGTCACGCTGATAGAAGAAATTAATTTTATAACAAAATCTGTATTTCGTCATATGTCGAGAGATGCTTATTGCTGAAGAAGTTCTTTCACATTCTACAAAGTACGTTGTTTATCGTTGAAACTTGATTAGACATGAATAAATATGAAGGACAAAGCAGTCTTAACTTGGTTTGAGTTAATTAATTCGTTTTATAGGAGAATCCGAATTCGTGCTTATTTTCGGATTCCTGAAGAATGAGTCTGGTTCTTTCTCATAATACAAAGTTTGTTGTTTATTGTTGAAACTTCATCAGAAGCGAAGAAATAAATGAATGCCTATCAACAAATGTGGGATCTAAACTCTACTGCTTCCTCTAAAATAATTTCTTTTCTCAATTCAGAAATGTGTGTGTGTAAGTCACAACACCCGTGACACCAAAACGGCTTTCTTTTCTCTCTTTTCTCTACACTCTGCACTATGAGCACACACACCAAATCAGAAAGGCTTTTTTCTCTCTTTTCTACATTATGGACTGTGGGGACACAAAACCGCTCTCTCTTTTTTTTTTTGATTGTGTGCCAGGGCGTTGTCTCACGTATTAGATTATGCTTAAGATACGAATGGGTTTATCAGTCACATCAGAATCCATACATACTGATCCTCCCGTAATAAAATGGTCGGATCTTATCAAACACACTTTGCTTCTTGTGACAATCAAGTCAGCGAAACAGCGTATACACGTCAAGACACTGAATCAAGTTTGCCACAAGAACTCATAAGTTTGGCAGTATTGCTCTGCCGTCAGCAATCATACACCCATTTTATTTTCGTGAGACGTGCAGGCACCTGTTCATCTACTGTTCTATCACTATGAATTAGTTTATCTATTATCAATAAGGATACTTCTACAACTACTATCAAAGTATGTCCAGACTTCTTATGTTGTCAGTTGCTATATATGAATAAGTGGATAGCTACTGACAAGCATTAAGCATGTCACACAGCCCAAACATATAACATTTCAGGACACACCACACAGTTAACAACCACAGTGAAGTGTCAAAGCCCAAACATTCAACAGGACACTTACACAACACATTCAAATCAAACAGTCAGACAACATACAAGAACATATACCCCAGCCGGCATTGCTCCCTGCCTATTTTCCTACAGCTCACTATGTGTGCGCACACCTTTATTCACAAACTCTTCAACTTATACTCTTTTACCGAAGCTGCTACAGCTCGATTGGCCGAATACCCTTAGATCCTATTTCGGTGAATTTGACATCTGCCTTACATGTAACAGATTAGCGGTTTAGCAGTTTTAATTTAGTTTGAGTGAAGGAATTCATTTTATAGCAAAATCCGAAATCGTGAAGCACTCATGAAAGTAAGCTTATTCTCGGATTCCTGAAACTTTAGATTTGCTCTTTCTTTTACTGCAAAGTACAACGTTGTTTTTTTTGTTTAAATCTTTCTAGACATGGTAAATATGAACGACAAAGCAGTTTTGACATAGTTTGAGTGAAGGAATTCATTTTATAGATAAAATCCCAAGAGTCTGCAGAGAAAAGAGAGTGAATGCGAAGTAGACTTTAACACGGCTATGGGAGCGGGCCGAGTGTCGGCTAACCGGGAGAATTGCTTGAAAGAAACGCGACACCGAATGAGCGGTCAGAACAAAGCCTCAATACGGGATTCTCGTGGTGTTTTTGTTGCTGCCTTGTCTTTTGCATAGAGTAAAAGAAAAGGCAGCCATCGAATAGGGCCCGATTGTTCCTACTTGGTCAGCCGAGGAGCAAGGGGGGGGGGCAAGCGTCTCAACCAAGCAAAGCTCACCATGGGGAAGGTGGCTATACCAACTAGCCTGATGCCCTGCTCCCGCAGTGACAGATAATCGTACTCTGGTTTCTCTTCATAACATACAAGTCTTTCGCCTTTTACTAAAGACTTCCGTGGAGAGCAGCACTAATGAGTTGTTTCAATTATATTACCGGGAGTTGTGTAAGTGTCCTGTTGAATGTTACATGTTTGGGCTTTGACACGCTTCACTGTGGTTGTTAACTGTGTGGTGTGTCCTGAAATGTTATATGTTTGGGCTGTGTGACATGCTTAATGCTTGTCAGTAGCTACCCACTTATTCATATATAGCAACTGACTACGTAAGAAGTCCGGACATACTTTGATAGAGTAGTTGTAGAAGTATCCTTATTGATAATAGATAAACTAATTCATAGTGATAGAACAGTAGATGAACAGGTGCCTGCACATGTCTCACGAAAATAAAATGGATGTATGATTGCTGACGGCAGAGCAATACTGCCAAACTTATGAGTTCTTTTGGCAAACTTGATTCAGTGTCTTGACGTGTATACGCTGTTTCGCTGACTTGATTGTCACAAGAAACAAAGTGTGTTTGATAAGATCCGACCATTTTATTACGGGATGATCAGTATGTATGGATTCTTATGTGACTGATAAACCCATTCGTATCTTAAGCACAATCTAATACGTGAGACAACGCCCTGGCACACGATAAAAAAAAAAAGAGAGAGCGGTTTTGTGTCCCCACAGTCCATAATGTAGAAAAGAGAGAAAAAAGCCTTTCTGATTTGGTGTGTGTGCTCATAGTGCAGAGTGTAGAGAAAAGAAAGCCGTTTTGGTGTCACGGGTGTTGTGACTTACACACACACATTTCTAAATTGAGAAAGGAAATTATTTTAGAGGAAGCACTAGAGTTTAGATCCCACATTTGTTGATAGGCATTCATTTATTTCTTCACTTCTGATAAAAATGATAAGACTGACCTAAAGAATTGGAGGCCCATCACACTTTTAAACTTTGACTGTAAACTTTTTAGCAAGGTTTTAACGACACGGATGTCCTCTGTTTTAGAGGAGGTAATTCACCCAGACCAGGCTTGTGTCATCTCAGAGAGACAACTCACCGACAGCCTCGTACTGATTCGAGACATCATTGATTACGCTAGAGACAGAAACACCCGGCTTGTCATCTTAAATTTAGACTTTGAAAAAGCTTTTGATCGGGTCTCGCATCAATATCTCTTTCAGGTGTTGCAGCCATCGAATAGGGCCCGATTGTTCCTACTTGGTGAGATTTGCTTGGTTGAGACGCTTGCTCCCCCCCCCTTGCTCCTCGGCTGACCAAGTAGGAACAATCGGGCCCTATTCGATGGCTGCCTTGTCTTTTACTCTGTGCAAAAGACAAGGCAGCCACAAACACCACGGGAACACCGTATTGAGGCTTTGTTCTGACCACTCATTCGGTGTCGCGTTTCTTTCAAGCAATTCTCCCGGTTAGCCCACACTCAGCTCGCTCCCAGAGCTGTGTTAAAGTCTACTTCGCATTCACTCTCTTTTCTCAGCAGATTAAAAGAAAGTTTCATCTTGGGCTCCCTGAAACTTCCATCCTGCATCGCTGTTTGCTTTTTCACAAGAGCAGAGAAGAGCGCACCGTTCCCAGCGGCACGGCAGTACTGGGTCGATGCTTGGAGTGAACGGAGCAAGCTTCTTTTTCAACTCCTATTCTTAAAAATCCATTTAATATGTAGTCCTCGTATAGAGGACATATTAAACTGATAAGAACAGATACTACACTTGATCTTAGCCAAAAGGCCGAGAAGCGATAACTGTCCACTGTTTCAGGTCCGAGGGCCCTTGCTGGCACAATGCGCACTTGTAGCAGTGTTCTTTTTATGGCCATAGGTGGCCAGAGTGTCACGTTGCACCTCCGCCCACCCGCTGCACTGAGCACTCTTCAGCCCTTTTAAATGGTATAACTTTGCACTCCCGCATGCTCCAGCAAGCACCATTCAAGCAACAACTTTGCACTCCAGCTTCGAACATCGGCACAATCGCAACAAGTAAGGCGACTCTACTCAGAGAAGTAACTCTGCACAGTAACAAAATGTATTTTGCACAGACAGAAAGGGCTTCACCCGCAAAGGTAAAGCCTGCCAAAAATAGAAACAACTCATTAGTGCTGCTCTCCACGAAAGTCTTTAGTAAAAGGCGAAAGACTTGTATGTTATGAAGAGAAACCAGAGTACGATTATCCGTCACTGCGGGAGCAGGGCATCAGGCTAGTTGCCATAGCCACCTTCCCCATGGTGAACGTTGCTTGGTTGAAACGCTTGCCCCTGTGCAATCGACAAGGCAGCAACAAAAACACCACGGGAACACCGTATTGAGGCTTTGTTCTGACCGCTCATTCGGTGTCGCGTTTCTTTCAAGCAATTCTCCCGGTTAGCCCACACTCGGCTCGCTCCCAGAGCCGTGTTAAAGCCTACTTCGCATTCACTCTCTTTTCTCAGCAGACTCTTGGGATTTTATCTGTAAAATGAATTCCTTCACTCAAACTATGTTAAAACTGCTTTGTCCTTCATATTTACCATGTCTAGAAAGATTTAATAAAAAAAAAAACAACGTTGTACTTTGCAGTAAAAGAAAGAGCAAATCTAAAGTTTCAGGAATCCGAGAATAAGCTTACTTTCATGAGTTCTTCACAATTTCGGATTTTGCGATAAAATGAATTCCTTCACTCGAACTAAATTAAAACTGCTAAACCGCTAATCTGTTACATGTAAGGCAGATGTCAAATTCACCGAAATAGGATCTAAGGGTATTCGGCCAATCGAGCTGTAGCAGCTTTGGTAAAAGAGTATAAGTTGAAGAGTTTGTGAATAAAGGTGTGCGCACACATAGTGAGCTGTAGGAAAATAGGCAGGGAGCAATGCCGGCTGGGGTATATGTTCTTGTATGTTGTCTGACTGTTTGATTTGAATGTGTTGTGTAAGTGTCCTGTTGAATGTTACATGTTTGGGCTTTGACACTTCACTGTGGTTGTTAACTGTGTGGTGTGTCCTGAAATGTTATATGTTTGGGCTGTGTGACATGCTTAATGCTTGTCAGTAGCTACCCACTTATTCATATATATAACAACTGACAACATAAGAAGTCTGGACATACTTTGATAGTAGTTGTAGAAGTATCCTTATTGATAATAGATAAACTAATTCATAGTGATAGAACAGTAGATGAACAGGTGCCTGCACATGTCTCACGAAAATAAAATGGGTGTATGATTGCTGACGGCAGAGCAATACTGCCAAACTTATGAGTTCTTGTGGCAAACTTGATTCAGTGTCTTGACGTGTATAGGCTGTTTCGCTGACTTGATTGTCACAAGAAACAAAGTGTGTTTGATAAGATCCGACCATTTTATTACGGGAGGATCAGTATGTATGGATTCTGATGTGACTGATAAACCCATTCGTATCTTAAGCACAATCTAATACGTGAGACAACGCCCTGGCACACGATAAAAAAAAAAAGAGAGAGCGGTTTTGTGTCCCCACAGTCCATAATGTAGAAAAGAGAGAAAAAAGCCTTTCTGATTTGGTGTGTGTGCTCATAGTGCAGAGTGTAGAGAAAAGAAAGCCGTTTTGGTGTCACGGGTGTTGTGACTTACACACACACATTTCTAAATTGAGAAAGGAAATTATTTTAGAGGAAGCACTAGAGTTTAGATCCCACATTTGTTGATAGGCATTCATTTATTTCTTCACTTCTGATAAAAATGATAAGACTGACCTAAAGAATTGGAGGCCCATCACACTTTTAAACTTTGACTGTAAACTTTTTAGCAAGGTTTTAACGACACGGATGTCCTCTGTTTTAGAGGAGGTAATTCACCCAGACCAGGCTTGTGTCATCTCAGAGAGACAACTCACCGACAGCCTCGTACTGATTCGAGACATCATTGATTACGCTAGAGACAGAAACACCCGGCTTGTCATCTTAAATTTAGACTTTGAAAAAGCTTTTGATCGGGTCTCGCATCAATATCTCTTTCAGGTGTTGCAGCCATCGAATAGGGCCCGATTGTTCCTACTTGGTGAGATTTGCTTGGTTGAGACGCTTGCTCCCCCCCCCTTGCTCCTCGGCTGACCAAGTAGGAACAATCGGGCCCTATTCGATGGCTGCCTTGTCTTTTACTCTGTGCAAAAGACAAGGCAGCCACAAACACCACGGGAACACCGTATTGAGGCTTTGTTCTGACCACTCATTCGGTGTCGCGTTTCTTTCAAGCAATTCTCCCGGTTAGCCCACACTCAGCTCGCTCCCAGAGCTGTGTTAAAGTCTACTTCGCATTCACTCTCTTTTCTCAGCAGATTAAAAGAAAGTTTCATCTTGGGCTCCCTGAAACTTCCATCCTGCATCGCTGTTTGCTTTTTCACAAGAGCAGAGAAGAGCGCACCGTTCCCAGCGGCACTGCAGTACTGGGTCGATGCTTGGAGTGAACGGAGCAAGCTTCTTTTTCAACTCCTATTCTTAAAAATCCATTTAATATGTAGTCCTCGTATAGAGGACATATTAAACTGATAAGAGCAGATACTACACTTGATCTTAGCCAAAAGGCCGAGAAGCGATAACTGTCCACTGTTTCAGGTCCGAGGGCCCTTGCTGGCACAATGCGCACTTGTAGCAGTGTTCTTTTTATGGCCATAGGTGGCCAGAGTGTCACGTTGCACCTCCGCCCACCCGCTGCACTGAGCACTCTTCAGCCCTTTTAAATGGTATAACTTTGCACTCCCGCATGCTCCAGCAAGCACCATTCAAGCAAAAACTTTGCACTCCAGCTTCGAACATCGGCACAATCGCAACAAGTAAGGCGACTCTACTCAGAGAAGTAACTCTGCACAGTAACAAAATTTATTTTGCAGAGACAGAAAGGGCTTCACCCGCAAAGGTAAAGCCTGCCAAAAATAGAAACAACTCATTAGTGCTGCTCTCCACGAAAGTCTTTAGTAAAAGGCGAAAGACTTGTATGTTATGAAGAGAAACCAGAGTACGATTATCCGTCACTGCGGGAGCAGGGCATCAGGCTAGTTGCCATAGCCACCTTCCCCATGGTGAGCGTTGCTTGGTTGAAACGCTTGCCCCTGTGCAATCGACAAGGCAGCAACAAAAACACCACGGGAACACCGTATTGAGGCTTTGTTCTGACCGCTCATTCGGTGTCGCGTTTCTTTCAAGCAATTCTCCCGGTTAGCCCACACTCGGCTCGCTCCCAGAGCCGTGTTAAAGCCTACTTCGCATTCACTCTCTTTTCTCAGCAGACTCTTGGGATTTTATCTGTAAAATGAATTCCTTCACTCAAACTATGTTAAAACTGCTTTGTCCTTCATATTTACCATGTCTAGAAAGATTTAATAAAAAAAAAAACAACGTTGTACTTTGCAGTAAAAGAAAGAGCAAATCTAAAGTTTCAGGAATCCGAGAATAAGCTTACTTTCATGAGTTCTTCACAATTTCGGATTTTGCGATAAAATGAATTCCTTCACTCGAACTAAATTAAAACTGCTAAACCGCTAATCTGTTACATGTAAGGCAGATGTCAAATTCACCGAAATAGGATCTAAGGGTATTCGGCCAATCGAGCTGTAGCAGCTTTGGTAAAAGAGTATAAGTTGAAGAGTTTGTGAATAAAGGTGTGCGCACACATAGTGAGCTGTAGGAAAATAGGCAGGGAGCAATGCCGGCTGGGGTATATGTTCTTGTATGTTGTCTGACTGTTTGATTTGAATGTGTTGTGTAAGTGTCCTGTTGAATGTTACATGTTTGGGCTTTGACACTTCACTGTGGTTGTTAACTGTGTGGTGTGTCCTGAAATGTTATATGTTTGGGCTGTGTGACATGCTTAATGCTTGTCAGTAGCTACCCACTTATTCATATATATAACAACTGACAACATAAGAAGTCTGGACATACTTTGATAGTAGTTGTAGAAGTATCCTTATTGATAATAGATAAACTAATTCATAGTGATAGAACAGTAGATGAACAGGTGCCTGCACATGTCTCACGAAAATAAAATGGGTGTATGATTGCTGACGGCAGAGCAATACTGCCAAACTTATGAGTTCTTGTGGCAAACTTGATTCAGTGTCTTGACGTGTATACGCTGTTTCGCTGACTTGATTGTCACAAGAAACAAAGTGTGTTTGATAAGATCCGACCATTTTATTACGGGAGGATCAGTATGTATGGATTCTGATGTGACTGATAAACCCATTCGTATCGTAAGCATAATCTAATACGTGAGACAACGCCCTGGCACACAATCAAAAAAAAAAAGAGAGAGCGGTTTTGTGTCCCCACAGTCCATAATGTAGAAAAGAGAGAAAAAAGCCTTTCTGATTTGGTGTGTGTGCTCACAGTGCAGAGTGTAGAGAAAAGAGAGAAAAGAAAGCCATTTTGGTGTCACGGGTGTTGTGACTTACACACACACATTTCTGAATTGAGAAAGGAAATTATTTTAGAGGAAGCACTAGAGTTTAGATCCCACATTTGTTGATAGGCATTCATTTATTTCTTCACTTCTGATGAAGTTTCAACAATAAACAACAAACTTTGTATTATGAGAAAGAACCAGACTCATTCTTCAGGAATCCGAAAATAAGCTCTATTTTACGAGTTATGCACGAATTCGGATTCTCCTATAAAACGAATTCCTTAACTCTAACCAAGTTAAGACTGCTTTGTCCTTCATATTTATTCATGTCTAATCAAGTTTCAACGATAAACAACGTTGTACTTTGTAGAATGAGAAAGAACTTCTTCAGCAATAAGCATCTCTCGACATATGACGAAATACAGATTTTGCTATAAAATTAATTCCTTCTATCAGCCTGACTTAAAACTGTTTGTCCTCCTTATTTATCCACTTCAAATCAAGTTTCAACAATTAAAAAAATGTTGTAGTTTGAGAAAAAACAACTTAATCTTAAGCAATCAGTAGGGTAAGAAAGGGTAAGAAAAGGTGCCAAATGCCAACCATACATCACTAAAAGGTGGAGCGGAAGTATTCGGCTGCAAGTAGGTGCGAATGCCTGACAATGTATGATCAAAAGAGGGAGCGGAGGTTTTCGGCTGCAAGGTCTGAATGTCCAACCATAATTTGTAAAAACCGGGGAAGAAAAGGCTCGAAAGCCCGACTATACACCATCAAAAGCGGGAGCGGAGGTGTTCGGCTGCAAGTAGGTGTGAATGTTCGACCACAATTTGTAAAAAGCGGGTAAGAAAAGGTTCGAATGCCCGACTATATATTAACCAAAGCAGGAGGAGAGGTCTTCGGATAAGAGTGGGTGAGAATTTACAACCATAATCTATAAAATGCGGTGAAAAAAAAGGTGTGAATACCCCATAGAACACTAAAAGGTAGAGCGGAAGTGTTCGGCTGCAAGAAGGTGTGAATGTCTGACCATAGTTTGTAAAAAGCGGGTAAGAAAAGGTTCGAATGCCCGAACATACACCATCAAAGGAGGGAGCGGAGGTGTTCCGCTGTAAGAAGGTGTGAATGTCCGACCATAGTTGGCAAAAAGCAGGTAAGAAAAGGTTAAAATACCCGATTGTACACAATCAATAGCGGGAGCAGAGTTGTTCCGCTACTAAAAGGTGTGAAAGTCCGACCATGGTTTGTAAAAAGCGGGTAAGAAAAGGTGCGAATGCCCGACAATGTATGATCAAAAGAGGGAGCGGAGGTTTTCGGCTGAAACAAGGTCTGAATGTCCATCCATATTTTGTAAAAATCTGGGAAGAAAAGGCTCGAAAGCCCGACTATACACCATCAACAGCTGGAGCGGATGTGTTCAACTGCAAGAAGGTCTGAATGTCCATCAATAATTGCTAGAAAACATGGAAGAGAATTTTCGAATATCAAACCGCACATGATCATAAGCGGGAGAGGAGGTGTTCAAATGCAAGAAGGTGTGAATGTCCACCCATAATTACTGCAAAATGGGTAAGAAAAGGTACGAATGCCCAACCATACATGATCCTAACAGGGAGCGGAGGTGTTTGGCTGCGACAAGGTGTGTATGTCCACCCATAATTAATGAAAAGCGGGCAACAAGTAGGTTTGAATAACCATCATCAAAAGCAGGAGTGGATGTGTTCGGCTACAAGAAGGTTTGAATGTCTGACCATAGTTTGTAAAAAGCGGGTAAGAAAAGGTTCGAATGCCCGAACATACACCATCAAAGGAGGGAGCGGAGGTGTTCCGCTGTAAGAAGGTGTGAATGTCCAACCATAATTGGCAAAAAGCAGGTAAGAAAAGTTTTAAATACCCTATTGTACACAATCAATAGCGGGAGCAGAGTTGTTCCGCTACTAAAAGGTGTGAAAGTCCGACCATGAATTGTAAAAAGCGGGTAAGAAAAGGTGCGAATGCCCGACAATGTATGATCAAAAGAGGGAGCGGAGGTTTTCGGCTGAAAGAAGGTCTGAATGTCCATCCATAATTTGTAAAAATCGGGGAAGAAAAGGCTCGAAAGCCCGACTATACACCATCAACAGCTGGAGCGGAGGTGTTCAGCTGCAAGAAGGTCTGAATGTCCATCAATAATTGCTAGAAAACATGGAAGAGAATTTTCGAATATCAAACCGCACATGATCATAAGCGGGAGAGGAGGTGTTAAAATGCAAAAAGGTGTGAATGTCCACCCATAATTACTGCAAAATGGGTAAGAAAAGGTACGAATGCCCAACCATACATCATCAAAAGCAGGAGTGGATGTGTTCGGCTACAAGAAGGTTTTAATGTCCGACCATAGTTTGTAAAAAGCGGGTAAGAAAAGGTTCGAAAGCCCGAACATACACCATCAAAAGAGGGAGCGGCGGTGTTCCACTGTAAGAAGGTGTGAATGTCTGACCATAGTTGGTAAAAAGCGGGTAAGAAAAGGTGAAAATACCCGATTGTACACAATCAATAGCGGGAGCAGAGTTGTTCCGCTACTAAAAGGTGTGAAAGTCCGACCATGGTTTGTAAAAAGCGGGTAAGAGAAGGTGCGAATGCCCGACAATGTATGATCAAAAGAGGGAGCGGAGGTTTTCGGCTGCAAGAAGGTCTGAATGTCCAACCATAATTTTGTAAAAACCGGGGAAGAAAAGGCTCGAAAGCCCGACTATACATCATCAAAAGCGGGAGCGGAGGTGTTCAGCTGCAAGGAGGTCTGAATGTCCATCAATAATTGCTAGAAAACATGAAAGAAAATTTTCGAATATCAAACTGCACATGATCATAAGCGGGAGAGGAGGTGTTCAGCTGCAAGAAGGTGTGAATGTCTACCCATAATTACTGAAAAATGGGTAAGAAAAGGTTCGAATGCCCGAATATACATCATCAAAAGCGGAAGCGGAGGTGTTCGGCTGCAAGAAGGTGTGAACGTCCGACCAAAGTTTGTAAAAAGCAGTGAAGAAAAGTTTCGAATATCCAACCAAACATAATCAAAAGCAGAGCTGTTCGACTGCAAGTAGGTGTGAATGTCAGATCATAATTTGCAAAAAGCTGATGAGAAAGGGTGAGAATGCCCGACTATACACCATCAAATGCGGGAGCGGAAGTGTTCGGCTGTGAGTAGGTGTGAATGTCAAACCATAATTGCTGAAAAATGTGTTAGAAAAGACTAGAATGCCGGACCATACATCATCAAAAGCGGGAAAAGTGGTGTTCGGCTGCAAGTAGGTGTGAATGTCCAGCCATAATTACTCACAAACCGGTAAGAAAAGGTAGTATTGCCAGACCATACATTATCAAAACAGGGAGCGGAGGTGGTTCAGCTGCAAGGTTTGAATGTCTGACTAAAGTTTATAAAAAGCGGGGTAAGACAAGGTGCGAATGCCTGACAATGTATGATCAAATGAGGGAGCGGAGGTTTTCGGCTGCAAGGTCTGAATGTACAACCATAATTTGTAAAAAGCGGGTAAGAAAAGGTTTGAATGCCCGACTATATATTAACAAAAGCAGGAGGAGAGGTCTTCGGATGAGTGGGTGAGAATTTCCAACCATAATCAATAAAATGCGGTGAAAAAAAAGGTGTGAATACCCCATAGAACACTAAAAGGTGGAGCAGAAGTGTTCGGCTGCAAGAAGGTGTGACTGTTCGACTATATTTGGTGAAAAGCAGGTGAAGCAAGGTCTGAATGCCCAACCTTACATCATCAAAAACGAGATCAGAGGTGTTTGGCTGCAAGAAGGCCATAGTTTGCCAAAAGCGGGTAAGCTGCGAATGACCGACTAAATATCAAAAAAAGTGGGGGCGGAGGTTTTCGGATGCAAGTGGGTGTGAATATCCCACCATACAAGTATGGTGGAGAGGAAGCTGTGAATGGCCGACCATAGTTTGGAAAAAGCGGGTAAGAAAAGGTTTGAATGCCCGAACATACACCATCAAAAGAGGGAGTGGAGGTGTTCCGCTGTACGAAGGTGTGAATGTCCGACCATACTTGGTAAAAAGCGGGTAAGAAAAGGTTAAAATACCCGACTGTACACAATCAATAGCGGGAGCGGATGTGTTCGGCTACAAGAAGGTGTGACAGTCCGACCATGGTTTGTAAAAAGCGGGTAAGAAAAGGTGCGAATGTCCGACAATGTATGATCAAAAGAGAGAGCGGAGGTTTTCGGATACACGAAGGTTTGAATGTCCTACCATAGTTTGTAAATAGCGGGTAAGAAAAGGTTCGAATGCCCGACTATACACCATAAAAAGCGGGAGCGGAGGTGTTCCACTGTAAGACGGTGTGAATGTCCGACCATAGTTGGTAAAAAGTGGGTAAGAAAAGGTTAAAATACCCGACTGTACACAATCAATAGCGGGAGCGGAGTTGTTCGGCTACAAGAAGGTGTGAAAGTCCGACCATGGTTTGTAAAAAGCAGTTAAGAAAAGGTTCGAATATCCAACCAAACATAATCAAAAGCGGGAGCAGAGCTGTTCGACTGCAAGTATGTGTGATTGTCCAGCCATAATTACTCACAAACGGGGGAAGAAAAGGTAGTATTGCCAGACCATACATGATCAAAACAGGGAGCGGAGGTTCAGCTGCAAGGTGTGAATGTCTGACTATAGTTTGTAAAAAGCGGGTAAGACAAGGTGCGAATGCCCAACAATGTATGATCAAAAGAGAGAGCGGAGGTGTTCGGCTGCAAGGTCTGAATGTCCAACCATAATTTGTAAAAACCGGGTAAGAAAAGGCTCGAAAGCCCGACTATACATCATCAAAAGCGGGAGCGGAGGTGTTCAGCTGCAAGAAGGTGTGAATGTTCGACTAAAGTTTGTAAAAAGCTGGTAAGACAAGGAGCGATGTCCCGACATTGTATGATCAAAAGCGGGAGCGGAGGTGTCCAGCTGTGAGTAGGTGTGAATGTCCGACCATAATTGCTGAAAAATGTGTTAGAAAAGGTAAGAATACTGGACCATACATCATCAAAAGCGGGAGAGGTGGTGTTCGGCTGCAAGAAGGTGTGAAAGTCCAACAATGGTTTGTAAAAAGCGGGTAAAAAAAGGTTCGAATGCCCGAATATACATCATCAAAAGCGGAAGCGGAGGTGTTCGGATGCAAGAAGGTGTGAACGTCCGACCAAAGTTTGTAAAAAGCAGTGAAAAGCGAGAAAAAGCATTTCGTGAGTTCTGCATGATTTGGGATTTTGCTTATATAATGCATTACTTCACTCAAACTATGTTAAAACTGATTTGTCCTTCATATTTACCATGTCTAGAAATATTTTTTTAAAAAAAACAACGTTGTACTTTGCAGTAAAAGAAAGATCAAATCTAAAGTTTCAGGAATCCGAGTATAAGCCTGCTTTCATGAGTTCTGCACGATTTCGGATTTTGCTATAAAATGAATTGCTTTGCTCAAACCAAGTTAGAACTGCTTTGTCCTTCCATATTCATCAATGTCTAGATCGACTTCAACAAAGAAAAACATTGGACTTTGAAGTAGAAGAAGTTGAAATCCATCTACACATTGATAAATATGAAGGACAAAGCAGTTCCCACTTGCCCATAAGAAAATAAGCTTATTCTTGGATTCCTGATCCTTCAGTGTTGCTCTTTCTTCTACTGCAAAATACAATGTTGTTCTTTGTTGAAGTCGATCTAGACATTGATAAATATGAAGGAAAAAGCAGTTTTAACTTGGTTTGAGTGAATGAATTCATTTTATACATAAAATCCGAAATCGTGCAGAACTCATGAAAATAAGCTTATTCTCGGATTCCTAAAACTTTTGATTTGCTCTTTCTTTTATTGCAAAGTACAACGTTGTTTTTTTGTTTAAATCTATCAAGACATTGATAAATATGAAGGTAAAAGCCGTTTTAACATAGTTTGAGTGAAGGAATCAATTTTATAGATAAAATCCCAAATCATGCAGAACTCCTCAAAAGGGAGGTATGGCTTAATCACAAGTGTGGCTCTTTCTCATTCAGGGTAATATGAGGAAGTTTATGCTTGAAATATATGTAGAAATGGGTACATATGAAGGACAAAGCAGTGTTAACTTAGTTTGAGTGAAGGAATTCATTTTATACATAAAATCCCAAATCATGCAGAACGTATGAAAAGAAGCTTATTCTCGGATTCCTGATCCTTCAGTTTTGCTCTTTCTTCTACTGCAAAATACAATGTTGTTCTTTGTTGAAGTTGATCTAGACATTGATAAATATGAAGGAAAAAGCAGTTTTAACTTGGTTTGAGTGAATGAATTCATTTTATACATAAAATCCGAAATCGTGCAGAACTCATGAAAATAAGCTTATTCTCGGATTCCTAAAACTTTTGATTTGCTCTTTCTTTTATTGCAAAGTACAACGTTGTTTTTTTGTTTAAATCTATCAAGACATTGATAAATATGAAGGTAAAAGCCGTTTTAACATAGTTTGAGTGAAGGAATCAATTTTATAGATAAAATCCCAAATCATGCAGAACTCCTCAAAAGGGAGGTATGGCTTAATCACAAGTGTGGCTCTTTCTCATTCAGGGTAATATGAGGAAGTTTATGCTTGAAATATATGTAGAAATGGGTACATATGAAGGACAAAGCAGTGTTAACTTAGTTTGCGTGAAGAAATTCATTTTATACATAAAATCCAAAATCGTGCAGTACTCATGAAAATAAGCTTATTCTCGGATTCCTAAAACTTTTGATTTGCACTTTCTTTTACTGCAAAGTACAACGTTGTTTTTTGTTGAAATCTATCTAGACATTGATAAATACCAGCCGAAACTCTGCTGCCGCTTTTGATAATTTATGGTTGGGCATTCTTACCTTTTCTTACCCGATTTTTACAAATTATGATCTTACATTCACACCTACTTGCAGTCGAACATCTTCTCATCCACTTATGATCATGTGCGGTTGGGCTTTCGCACCTTTTCTTACCCATTTTTCAGTAATTATGGGTGGACATTCAGACCTTCTTGCAGCCGAAAACCTCCGCTCCTCTTTTGATCATACATTGTCGGGCATTCACACCTTGTCTTACCCGCTTTTTACAAACTTTAGTCGGACATTCAAACCTTCTTGCAGCTGAACCACCTCCGCTCCCTGTTTTGATCATATATGGTCTGGCAATAGTACCTTTTCTTACCCGTTTGTGAGTAATTATGGCTGGACATTCACACCTTCTTGCAGCCGAACACAACCTCTACCGCTTTTGATGATATATGGTCCGGCATTCTTACCTTTTCTAACACATTTTTCAGCAATTATGGTCGGAGATTCACACCTACTCACAGACGAACACCTCCGCTCCCACATTTGATAGTGTATAGTCGGGCATTCTCACCCTTTCTCATCAGCTTTTTGCAAATTATGATCTGATATTCACACCTACTTGCAGTCGAACATCTCTGCTCCCGCTTTTGATTATGTTTGGTTGGATATTCGAACATTTTCTTAATGCTTTTTACAAACTTTGGTCGGACGTTCACACCGTCTTGCAGCCGAACACCTCCGCTTCCGCTTTTGATGGTATATAGTCGGGCATTCGAGCCTTTTCTTACCCACCTTTTACTTACTATGGTTGGACATTCAAACCTTCTTGTAGCCGAACACATCCGCTCCTGCTTTTGATGATGTATGATTTGGCATTCGCACCTTTTCTTACCCATTTTTCAGTAATTATTGGTCGGACATTCAGACCTTCTTGCAGCTGAACACCTCCTCTCCCACTTATGATTATGTGTGGTTTGATTTTCGAAAATTTTTTTTCATGTTTTCTAGCAATTATTGATGGACATTTAGACCTTCTTGCAGCTGAACACCACCTCTCCCGATTTTGATTATGTATGGACCGGCATTTTTACCTTTTCTAACACATTTTTCAGAAATTATGGTTGGAGATTCACACCTACTCATAGCCGAACAACTCCGCTACCGCATTTGATGGTGTATAGTCGGGCATTCTCACCCTTTCTCATCAGCTTTTTGCAAATTATGATCTGACATTCACACCTACTTCCAGTCGAACACCTCCGCTCCCGCTTTTGATTATGTTTGGTTAGATATTCGAACCTTTTCTTAACTGCTTTTTACAAACTTTGGTCGGACGTTCACAATATCTTGCAGCCGAACACCTCCGCTTCCGCTTTTGATAGTGTATATTCGGAAATACGAACCTTTTCTTACCCGCTTTTTACAAACCAAGGTCGGACTTTCACACCTTCTCTCAGCTGAACAACTCCGCTCCCTCTTTTGATTGTGTACAGTCGGGTAATTAAACCTTTTCTTACCCGCTTTTTACCATCTATGGTCGGACATTCACACCGTCTTACAGCGGAACACCTCCGCTCCCTCTTTTGATGATGTATGGTTAGGCATTCGCACCTTTTCTTACCCATTTTTCAGTAATTATGGGTAGACATTCACACCTTCTTGCAGCTGAACACCTCCTCTCCCGCTTATGATCATGTGCAGTTTGATATTCGAAAATTTTCTTTCATGTTTTCTAGCAATTATTGATGGACATTCAGACCGTCTTGCAGCTGAACACCTCCGCTCCCACTTTTGATGGTGTATAGTCGGGCTTTCGAGCCTTTTCTTCCCTGGTTTTTACAAATTATGGTTGGACATTCAGACCTTCTTGCAGCCGAAAACCTCCACTCCCTCTTTTGATCATACATTGTCGGGCATTCGCACCTTTTCTTACCCGCTTTTTACAAACCATGGTCGGACTTTCACACCTTTTAGTAGCCGAACAACTCCGCTCCCGCTATTGATTGTGTACAGTCGGGTATTTTAACCTTTTCTTACCCGCTTTTTACCAACTATGGTTGGACATTCACACCTTCTTACAGCAGAACACCTCCGCTCCCTGTTTTGATTATGTATGGTTTGACATTCGCACCTTCTCTCACCCGCCTTTTACTATGGTCGGCCATTCACAGCTTCCTCTCCACCATACTTGTATGGTGGGATATTCACACCCACTTGCATCCGAAGACCTCCGCCCCCACTTTTGTTGATATTTAGTCGGTCATTCGCACCTTACCCGCTTTTGGCAAACTATGGCCTTCTTGCAGCCAAACACCTCTGATCTCGCTTTTGATGATGTAAGGTTGGGCATTCAGACCTTGCTTCACCTGCTTTTCACCAAATATAGTCGGACATTCACACCCACTTTGCATCCGAAGACCTCCGCCCCAAATTTTGTTGATATTTAGTCGGACATTCGCACCTTACCCGCTTTTGGCAAACTATGGCCTTCTTGCAGCCAAACACCTCTGATCTCGCTTTTGATGATGTAAGGTTGGGCATTCAGACCTTGCTTCACCTGCTTTTCACCAAATATAGTCGGACATTCACACCTTCTTGCAGCCGAACACTTCCGCTCCACCTTTTAGTGTTCTATCACACCTTTTTTTCACCGCATTTTATACATTATGGTTGGAAATTTTCAACCACTCTCATCCGAAGACCTCTCCTCCCGCTTTTGTTAATATATTTGAACTTTAGTCGGACATTCAAACCTTCTTGCAGCTGAACCACCTCCGCTCCCTGTTTTGATCATATATGGTCTGGCAATACTACCTTTTCTTACCCGTTTGTGAGTAATTATGGCTGGACATTCACACCTACTTGCAGCCGAACACAACCTCTCTCGCATTTGATGATGTATGGTCCGGCATTCTTACCTTTTCTAACACATTTTTCAGCAATTATGGTCGGAGATTCACACCTACTCACAGCCGAACAACTCCGCTCCCGCATTTGATGGTGTATAGTCGGGCATTCTCACCCTTTCTCATCAGCTTTTTGCAAATTATGATCTGACATTCACACCTACTTGCAGTCGAACAGCTCTGCTCCCGCTTTTGATTATGTATGGTTGGATATTCGAACCTTTTCTTAACTGCTTTTTACAAACTTTGGTTGGACGTTCACACCTTCTTGTAGCCGAACACATGCACTCCTTCTTTTGATGATGTATGGTTGGGCATTCGCACCTTTTTTTTACCCATTTTTCAGGTATTATGGGTGGACATTCACACCTTCTTGCAGCTGAACACCTCCTCTCCCACTTATGATCATGTGTGGTTTGATTTTCGAAAATTTTCTTTCATGTTTTCTAGCAATTATTGATGGACATTTAGACCTTCTTGCAGCTGAACACCACCTCTCCCGATTTTGATGATGTATGGACCGGCATTTTTACCTTTTCTAACACATTTTTCAGCAATTATGGTTGGAGATTCACACCTACTCACAGCCGAATAACTCCGCTACCGCATTTGATGGTGTATAGTCGGGCATTCTAACCCTTTCTCATCAGCTTTTTGCAAATTATGATCTGACATTCACACCTACTTCCAGTCGAACAGCTCTGCTCCCGCTTTTGATTATATTTGGTTAGATATTCGAACCTTTTCTTAACTGCTTTTTACAAACTTTGGTCGGACGTTCACAATATCTTGCAGCCGAACACCTCCGCTTCCGCTTTTGATGGTGTATATTCGGGCATACGAACCTTTTCTTACCCGCTTTTTACAAACCAAGGTCGGACTTTCACACCTTCTCTTAGCTGAACAACTCCGCTCCCTCTTTTGATTGAGTACAGTCGGGTAATTTAACCTTTTCTTACCCGCTTTTTACCATCTATGGTCGGACATTCACACCGTCTTACAGCGGAACACCTCCGCTCCCTCTTTTGATGATGTATGGTTAGACATTCGCACCTTTTCTTACCCATTTTTCAGTAATTATGGGTAGACATTCACACCTTCTTGCAGCTGAACACCTCCTCTCCCGCTTATGATCATGTGCAGTTTGATATTCGAAAATTTTCTTTCATGTTTTCTAGCAATTATTGATGGACATTCAGACCGTCTTGCAGCTGAACACCTCCGCTCCCACTTTTGATGGTGTATAGTCGGGCTTTCGAGCCTTTTCTTCCCCGGTTTTTACAAATTATGGTTGGACATTCAGACCTTCTTGCAGCCGAAAACCTCCACTCCCTCTTTTGATCATACATTGTCGGGCATTCGCACCTTTTCTTACCCGCTTTTTACAAACCATGGTCGGACTTTCACACCTTTTAGTAGCCGAACAACTCCGCTCCCGCTATTGATTGTGTACAGTCGGGTATTTTAACCTTTTCTTACCCGCTTTTTACCAACTATGGTTGGACATTCACACCCACTTGCATCCGAAGACCTCCGCCCCCACTTTTGTTGATATTTAGTCGGTCATTCGCACCTTACCCGCTTTTGGCAAACTATGGCCTTCTTGCAGCCAAACACCTCTGATCTCGCTTTTGATGATGTAAGGTTGGGCATTCAGACCTTGCTTCACCTGCTTTTCACCAAATATAGTCGGACATTCACACCTTCTTGCAGCCGAACACTTCCGCTTTTAGTGTTCTATGAGGCATTCACATATTTTTTTTCACCGTATTTTATAGATTATGGTTGGAAATTCTCACCCACTCTCATCCGAAGACCTCTCCTCCCGCTTTTGTTAATATATAGTCGGGCATTCGAACCTTTTCTTATCCGCTTTTTACAAATTATGGTCGAACATTCACACCTACTTGCAGCTGAATACTTCCGCTCCACCTTTTAGGTATGTATGGTTGGCATTTGCACCTCTTTTTATACTGATTGCTGAAGATTAAGTTGTTCTTTCTCAAACTACAAATTTTTTTTAATTGTTGAAACTTGATTTGAAGTGGATAAATAAGGAGGACAAACAGTTTTAAGTCAGGCTGATAGAAGGAATTAATTTTATAGCAAAATCTGTATTTCGTCATATGTCGAGAGATGCTTATTGCTGAAGAAGTTCTTTCTCATTCTACAAAGTACAACATTGTTTATCGTTGAAACTTGATTAGACATGAATAAATATGAAGGACAAAGCAGTCTTAACTTGGTTTGAGTTAATGAATTCGTTTTATAGGAGAATCCGAATTCGTGCATAACTCATAAAATAGAGCTTATTTTCGGATTCCTGAAGAATGAGTCTGGTTCTTTCTCATAATACAAAGTTTGTTGTTGAAACTTCATCAGAAGTGAAGAAATAAATGAATGCCTATCAACAAATGTGGGATCTAAACTCTAGTGCTTCCTCTAAAATAATTTCCTTTCTCAATTTAGAAATGTGTGTGTGTAAGTCACAACACCCGTGACACCAAAACGGCTTTCTTTTCTCTACACTCTGCACTATGAGCACACACACCAAATCAGAAAGGCTTTTTTCTCTCTTTTCTACATTATGGACTGTGGGGACACAAAACCGCTCTCTCTCTTTTTTTTTTTTTATCGTGTGCCAGGGCGTTGTCTCACGTATTAGATTATGCTTAAGATACGAATGGGTTTATCAGTCACATCAGAATCCATACATGCTGATCCTCCCGTAATAAAATGGTCGGATCTTATCAAACACACTTTGTTTCTTGTGACAATCAAGTCAGCGAAACAGCGTATACACGTCAAGACACTGAATCAAGTTTGCCACAAGAACTCTAAAGTTTGGCAGTATTGCTCTGCCGTCAGCAATCATACACCCATTTTATTTTCGTGAGACATGTGCAAGCACCTGTTCATCTACTGTTCTATCACTATGAATTAGTGATCTATTATCAATAAGGATACTTCTACAACTACTATCAAAGTATGTCCGGACTTCTTATGTTGTCAGTTGCTATATATGAATAAGTGGGTAGCTACTGACAAGCATTAAGCATGTCACACAGCCCAAACATATAACATTTCAGGACACACCACACAGTTAACAACCACAGTGAAGCGTGTCAAAGCCCAAACATGTAACATTCAACAGGACACTTACACAACTCCCGGTAATATAATAGAAACAACTCATTAGTGCTGCTCTCCACGGAAGTCTTTAGTAAAAGGCGAAAGACTTGTATGTTATGAAGAGAAACCAGAGTACGATTATCCGTCACTGCGGGAGCAGGGCATCAGGCTAGTTGGTATAGCCACCTTCCCCATGGTGAGCTTTGCTTGGTTGAGACGCTTGCCCCCCCCCCCCCCTTGCTCCTCGGCTGACCAAGTAGGAACAATCGGGCCCTATTCGATGGCTGCCTTGTCTTTTACTCTATGCAAAAGACAAGGCAGCAACAAAAACACCACGAGAATCCCGTATTGAGGCTTTGTTCTGACCGCTTATTCGGTGTCGCGTTTCTTTCAAGCAAATCTCCCGGTTAGCCCACACTCGGCTCGCTCCCATAGCCGTGTTAAAGTCTACTTCGCATTCACTCTCTTTTCTCTGCAGACTCTTGGGATTTTATCTATAAAATGAATTCCTTCACTCAAACTATGTTAAAACTGCTTTGTCGTTCATATTTACCATGTCTAGAAAGATTTAAACAAAAAAAACAACGTTGTACTTTGCAGTAAAAGAAAGAGCAAATCTAAAGTTTCAGGAATCCGAGAATAAGCTTACTTTCATGAGTGCTTCACGATTTCGGATTTTGCTATAAAATGAATTCCTTCACTCAAACTAAATTAAAACTGCTAAACCGCTAATCTGTTACATGTAAGGCAGATGTCAAATTCACCGAAATAGGATCTAAGGGTATTCGGCCAATCGAGCTGTAGCAGCTTCGGTAAAAGAGTATAAGTTGAAGAGTTTGTGAATAAAGGTGTGCGCACACATAGTGAGCTGTAGGAAAATAGGCAGGGAGCAATGCCGGCTGGGGTATATGTTCTTGTATGTTGTCTGACTGTTTGATTTGAATGTGTTGTGTAAGTGTCCTGTTGAATGTTTGGGCTTTGACACTTCACTGTGGTTGTTAACTGTGTGGTGTGTCCTGAAATGTTATATGTTTGGGCTGTGTGACATGCTTAATGCTTGTCAGTAGCTACCCACTTATTCATATATAGCAACTGACAACATAAGAAGTCTGGACATACTTTGATAGTAGTTGTAGAAGTATCCTTATTGATAATAGATAAACTAATTCATAGTGATAGAACAGTAGATGAACAGGTGCCTGCACGTCTCACGAAAATAAAATGGGTGTATGATTGCTGACGGCAGAGCAATACTGCCAAACTTATGAGTTCTTGTGGCAAACTTGATTCAGTGTCTTGACGTGTATACGCTGTTTCGCTGACTTGATTGTCACAAGAAACAAAATGTGTTTGATAAGATCCGACCATTTTATTACGGGAGGATCAGTATGTATGGATTCTGATGTGACTGATAAACCCATTCGTATCTTAAGCATAATCTAATACGTGAGACAACGCCCTGGCACACAATCAAAAAAAAAAAGAGAGAGCGGTTTTGTGTCCCCACAGTCCATAATGTAGAAAAGAGAGAAAAAAGCCTTTCTGATTTGGTGTGTGTGCTCATAGTGCAGAGTGTAGAGAAAAGAGAGAAAAGAAAGCCGTTTTGGTGTCACGGGTGTTGTGACTTACACACACACATTTCTGAATTGAGAAAAGAAATTATTTTAGAGGAAGCAGTAGAGTTTAGATCCCACATTTGTTGATAGGCATTCATTTATTTCTTCGCTTCTGATGAAGTTTCAACAATAAACAACAAACTTTGTATTATGAGAAAGAACCAGACTCATTCTTCAGGAATCCGAAAATAAGCACGAATTCGGATTCTCCTATAAAACGAATTAATTAACTCAAACCAAGTTAAGACTGCTTTGTCCTTCATATTTATTCATGTCTAATCAAGTTTCAACGATAAACAACGTTGTACTTTGTAGAATGTGAAAGAACTTCTTCAGCAATAAGCATCTCTCGACATATGACGAAATACAGATTTTGCTATAAAATTAATTTCTTCTATCAGCGTGACTTAAAACTGTTTGTCCTCCTTATTTATCTACTTCAAATCAAGTTTCAACAATTAAAAAAAAATTGTAGTTTGAGAAAGAACAACTTAATCTTCAGCAATCAGTATAAAAAGAGGGTAACAAAAGGTGCAAATGCCAACCATACATCACTAAAAGGTGGAGCGGAAGTATTCAGCTGCAAGTAGGTGTGAATGTTCGACCATAATTTGTAAAAAGTGGGTAAGAAAAGGTTCGAATGCCCGACTAAATATTAACAAAAGCGGGAGGAGAGGTCTTCGGATGAGAGTGGGTGAGAATTTCCTACCATACAAGTATGGTGGAGAGGAAGCTGTGATTGGCCGACAATAGTAAAAAGCAGGTGAGAAAAGGTGCGAATGTCAAAACATACATGATCAAAACAGGGAGCGGAGGTGTTTGGCTGCGACAAGGTGTGAATGTCCACCCATAATTAATGAAAAACGGGCAAAAAGTAGGTTCAAATGCCCAACCATACATCATCAAAAGCAGGAGTGGATGTGTTCGGCTTCAAGAAGGTATGAATGTCCATCAATAATTGCTATAAAACATGAAAGAAAATTTTCGAATATCAAACCGCACATAATCATAAGCGGGAGAGGAGGTGTTCCGCTGCAAGAAGGTGTGAATATCCACCCATAATTACTGAAAAATGGGTAAGAAAAGGTGCGAATGCCCAACCATACATCATCAAAAGCAGGAGTGGATGTGTTCGGCTACAAGAAGGTTTGAATGTCCGACCATAGTTTGTAAAAAGCGGGTAAGAACAGGTTTGTATGCCCGACTGTACACCATCAAATGCGGGAGCGGAGGTGTTCGGCTGTGAGTAGGTGTGAATCTCCAACCATAATTGCTGAAAAATGTGTTAGAAAAGGTAAGAATGCCGGTCCATACATCATCAAAAGCAGGAGAGGTGGTGTTCAGCTGCAAGTAGGTGTGAATGTCCAGCCATAATTACTCACAAATGGGTAAGAAAAGGTAGTATTGCCAGACCATACATGATCAAAACAGGGAGCGGAGGTGGTTAAGCTGCAAGAAGGTGTTAATGTCCGACTAAAGTTCAAATATATTAACAAAAGCGGGAGGAGAGGTCTTCGGATGAGAGTGGTTGAAAATTTCCGACCATAATGTATAAAATGCGGTGAAAAAAAGGTGTGATAGAACACTAAAAGGTGGAGCGGAAGTGTTCGGCTGCAAGAAGGTGTGAATGTCCGACTATATTTGGTGAAAAGCAGGTGAAGCAAGGTCTGAATGCCCAACCTTACATCATCAAAAGCGAGATCAGAGGTGTTTGGCTGCAAGAAGGCCATAGTTTGCCAAAAGCGGGTAAGGTGCGAATGTCCGACTAAATATCAACAAAATTTGGGGGGGAGGTCTTCGGATGCAAGTGGGTGTGAATATCCCACCATACAAGTATGGTGGAGAGGAAGCTGTGAATAGCCGACCATAGTTTGGAAAAAGCGGGTAAGAAAAGGTTTGAATGCCCGAACATACACCATCAAAAGAGGGAGCGGAGGTGTTCCGCTGTACGAAGGTGTGAATGTCCGACCATACTTGGTAAAAAGCGGGTAAGAAAAGGTTAAAATACCCGACTGTACACAATCAATAGCGGGAGCGGATGTGTTCGGCTACAAGAAGATGTGACAGTCCGACCATGGTTTGTAAAAAGCGGGTAAGAAAAGGTGCGAATGTCCGACAATGTATGATCAAAAGAGAGAGCGGAGGTTTTCGGATACAAGAAGGTTTGAATGTCCCACCATAGTTTGTAAAAAGCGGGTAAGAAAAGGTTCGAATGCCCGACTATACACCATCAAAAGCGGGAGCAGAGGTGTTCCGCTGTAAGACGGTGTGAATGTCCGACCATAGTTGGTAAAAAGCGGGTAAGAAAAGGTTAAAATACCCGACTGTACACAATCAATAGCGGGAGCGGAGTTGTTCGGCTACAAGAAGGTGTGAAAGTCCCACCATGGTTTGTAAAAACCGGAAAGAAAAGGCTCGAAAGCCCGACTATACACCATCAAAAAGAAGGTTTGAATGTCCATCAATAATTGCTTTAAAACAAGAAAGTAAATTTTCGAATATCAAACCGCACATGATCATAAGCGGGAGAGGAGGTGTTCGGCTGCAAGAAGGTGTGAATGTCCACCCATAATTCATGAAAAATGGGTAAAAAAAAGGTGCGAATGCCTACCAATACATTATCAAAAGCAGGTGTGAATGTCAGATCATAATTTGTAAAAAGCTGATGAGATAGGGTGAGAATGCCCGACTATACACCATCAAATGCGGGAGCGGAGGTGTTCGGCTCTGAGTAGGTGTGAATGTCCGACCATAATTGCTGAAGAATGTGTTAGAAAAGGTAAGAATGCTGGACCATACATCATCAAAAGCGGGAGAGGTGGTGTTCGGCTGCAAAAAGGTGTGACTGTTCGACTAAAGTTTGTAAAAAGTGGGTAAGACAAGGTGCGAATGCCTGACAATGTATGATCAAAAGCGGGAGCGGAGGTGTTCAGCTGCAAGAAGGTCTACATGTCCATCAATAATTGCTAGAAAACATGAAAGAAACTTTTCGAAAATCAAACCGCACATGAGCATAAGTGGGATAGGAGGTGTTCAGCTGCAAGGTGTGAATGTCCACCCATAATTCCTGAAAAATGGGCAAAAAAAAGGTGTGAATGCCCAACCATACATCATCAAAAGCAGGAGCTGAAGTGTTCGGCTACAAGAAGGTGTGAACGTCCAACCAAAATATGTAAAAAGAAGTTAAGAAAAGGTTCGAATATCCAACCAAACATAATCAAAAGCGGGAGCAGAGCTTTTCGACTGCAAGTAGGTGTGAATGTCAGATCATAATTTGCAAAAAGCTGATGAGAAAGGGTGAGAATGCCCGACTATACATCATCAAATGCGAGAGAAATAAAAGGACACCTTTATTCAAACTCATTTTGACAGGTGACCTCTGACCTCTTATCGATCAATCAAATGAATATGACAGGTGACCTTTGTTTGACATCCGTTTGCTGACATCTGGGGATATGACTTTTGACCTCTTATCGATCGATCAAGCTATTTTGACGTGTGACCTCTGTTTGACATAGATTAGCCATCTGTTGAAGAGATCTAAGGAAGGAAGGGGGAGTTTATGGCTAGGGTTAAGAATGATTACAGCTAAAGTCAGGAGGTTGTGAGAAATATATTAGTTGAATGTTTAAATAAGAGAAAGGGTTAGGGTTAATAGAAAAGGTTAAGTTGTAGAAGCGGTCAGCATTTTAACAGCTTCAAAGACCGGTCCCTGTAAGGTAAAGATGGGAAAATAATTAGATGTGTGGGGTGGGGTATTGTTCGACCCCCAGGTTTGAGGGCCAATGGGTGGACAGGGGAGGTGTTTCGAGTAAAGGATAAAAACCCTGAGACAGTCAGTGTGTAGAGAACGACTTTGGGGTGAAAGATAGCTGATTCAAGATGCCGAGGACAAGAAGCAGAGTGAGTGTAGAGGATAAATCTACGCAGGCCCCGGAGAGGACGTGTGCTCTGCGGTCTCTCATTTGTGAGACTCCGGTAACGATAATTGAAGATCAGCCCTTGGTACCTAATGCTCCCAAGAAAAGGATGGTGTTTCTGTGCAGAACGCAGCAACCGCCGCCCGTGTCTCTACGGGAAGAATGGTCACTGGAGCCTTATGGACTGCGGGGAAGATGGGGCTATGTGTTCATGTATGAAACAGGTGACCTCTGTCTGTATCAGCTTGACGAGGGTGGTGAGAAGCCGGGACCTCTGACCACTGTGGGTATGCTAACTTCCAACGACTGGGGAGTGTTGAAACTAGCGATACCGCGTCATAGAGAAGGAGGCATGGGCTCGGCTGAGGAGGTGTTAACAGTGAAAGAAGAACCCGAAGAAATCCCGGCAACGTCTGCAGCCAAACGGCCGAGACTGGAGAGTCCGAGACTGAGGAATCCTCTGGATGATGCTGAGCTGGCCAAAACAAGGATGGTTTTCACTGCTGTGTGGCAATCGAAAACAGGCGTTACAGGCCGTTGGTTCTTCCGTGCAAGCCACCGGAAATCTAATGAGAATGAAGACGGGGATCTTTTTGTTCTTGAGTGCTATAACTCTGACTGTGGTGTGTTTAGGACGCTGTTAGCAATACCTCATGCAGCCTGGGTGGAGAAGATGAATGATATAGCGGATCGAGTTTCCACGCTGTTCCGCAGTTGCCAGAACTGGGGTGAGATTCTAGCAGTCAAGAAAACCCTGGCTGTGTAGACCTCCCTCCGCTGAGAACCCTCCTCCTCAACCTCAATAACCACACCCCCTTCAGGTTTATAAGGACACACTCCAGCACAGGTCATACACCGATCAACACGAGGAACAGGATGAGAACTAGCGTCCAGAAGACATTGTGCGAGGAGATCGCTGACCGCGATCTGGAGAATGCTTCTCCGTCGCTATTGGTGCATACAGGGAGTCCTTCTTCAACATCCACATCACCGCAGTTTGGATCACCAGACAGCGACAGATACTACCTGGAGCCGTATCACCCTCCTTCACCAGCGACTTCGTCTGAGTCTTTCTTCTCCTCCAACTCCTCCTCTTCTCTCGAGATCGAGTTCTCAAACTCGGCGCCTGATGACCGCTGCTTAACGCTCTACCCGATAGGATCCACCGTGGCCGTAACAACGGAGGAAGCTAAATCTAACGAAATGGAGGACTCTCAGCTTCCACCAGGCCAGGGGTCCCCTGCACACACTCAGGATGCCGGAGGAGAGGGTGAGGACGAGTTTGATGGATGGGTCCCCTCAGGTTTCATCAAAGTTGTGAAAACTGCAGTGATACACCTCTTGAACGAGACCATCAAAAAATTTATGATTGAATCATGCTACGGGTGTAGTGTCGATCACCCTAGTTTACGCCAACATCAGTGCAAGGATGTCCTCGAGGACGACTTTTTTCATGACCATTACTACACTCTGATGCGGAGACTTTATAATCAACGATTCGTTGCTTCCATTCAACATCTTCTAACTGCGCGTAACATTTGTGAAGATGATGCCAGAGTCAGGGCTGTGGCAGAAGCTTACTTGTACGAACTAACTCTGGTGAAACAAATCAACACTTCTATACACGATATGTACGAGCAGTTGATTGGAGATGATGTAAAGAAATTGCAGCAGCTTCAAACCATGACAAAGTTCTGGGAGGGTTAAAAGAGGGGTGTTACATTCCTTCTTTCCATCAGCCGGATGTGTTTAGACTAATATTGTATTCGTGTGATGTTTTTATAACATTTAACTTTTCTTAAATCCTATATTACTAGCATTCCTGCTTTTTGTGATCATTTGTATGTGTGTGTGTGTGTGTGTGTATTATTACACATTAGAGAAAAAATAAAAGGTTGAAATATACTTGCGTTTTGTGTTTTCTGTCATTACAAGCCAGAGTTTGTATAAGGTGAGATGGCTGAAACGAGATTAATGAAAAAGGTTTTCTACGATCCTATCCACCCTGGTAGTTTTGGGGGAGTAGAGAGGTTGCGTAAAGCTGTACAGGACGAAACGGGTAAGAAAGTCGCGTGCGAAAAAGTGCAAGACTTCTTATCAGAGCAAGATGCATATACTCTACATAAACCTGCAAGAATACATTTTCCGAGAAACAGAGTTTTTGTCACCAGCCCCTTAAAACAATTCCAAGCAGATCTCTGCGACATGCAGGCCTTGGCTGAGTACAATGACGGGTATAATTATCTATTAACCGTCATTGACGTGTTTTCAAAAAAGGCTTACGTTCGCACTATGAAGAGAAAAACAGCCGCAGAGGTCGTAAAGGCTTTTGAATCTGTTTTTAGAGAAAGCGAGACCCCTAAAAAACTTCAAACTGATGCCGGGAAAGAATTTTTTAACAAAAAATTTAAGGCATTATTAGAGAACCACAGAGTTGTGCATTTTGCTACTCCGAGCGAGGTAAAGGCATCTGTGATTGAGAGGTTTAACCGCACGTTAAAAACCAGGATGTGGAGATATTTTACTGCTAATAACACACGTCGATACGTCGACGTCCTGCAGGATCTCGTGGAAAGTTACAACCACAGTTACCACACGAGCATCAAAATGAAGCCTGTAGAAGTGACTCTAGAAAACACCTTTAAAGTTTTTCAGAACCTGTACGGCTCTGCACGCGATCGATGCTGCAAGGACTCAAGGATAAAGTTTAAAAAAGGAGATCTTGTAAGAATATCTAAACTGCGAGGTGTGTTTGACAAGAAATATGAACAAAGTTTTACAGACGAAGTGTTTACAGTGACCGAGCAGCTTGCACGATCTCCCCCTGTGTACAAACTCAAAGATTTTGATGGAGAAGCTATTGAAGGTTCATTTTACGCGGAGGAGATTCAAAAAGTTAAACTGAATAAAGACAAGATGTATCAAGTGGAGAAGATATTAAAACGACGCAACATAAGGGGTGTAAAACAGGTTTTTGTCCGTTGGAAAAACTGGCCTGAGAAATTCAACAGCTGGGTCAGAGCCAGTGACCTTCACGAGGTATAAAGGGGGCCATCGCTACTCCTAGCCCGCTACATTACACCATGAACCGAACGGTGGAGGATGAGGGGTTTTATATCACCCTGCCCTCCAACGCTAGTCTCAACGTCTTTAAGAATAATACCAGTTCCAGTTTCCGCGTGGATTTAGCCCAGCATATCGATTTGGAAGGTTCGTGGCAGGTTGCCTTGACGGAGATTTCTTATCCGTACACATGGCATAACGCCCCCAAGGACCAGGCTTTTTTTGAATGGAGGAAAGCGGGGCTGGAAAATTTCTACCGCCACAATATAGGATGGGGACATTTCAAGGATTTGAATCAGCTCAAAGCCGAGATTGAGGGTCACCTTAGAAAAATAGGTTCTGATATTTATTTAGTCGTGAACACGGTGGAAAATAGACTCGTGTATCAGGCAGGTGGCCAGTACCACCTGCGTTTTTATCCACCACTGAGCTACATGCTAGGTGTGGAGCCTGGCAAATGGATCGTGTTTGATAAAAGGAGTGCCCCTTACCCGATGGATTTAAAAGCAGGTTTCTACCAGCTTTACTGTTACAGCGATGTGGTTGCTCCTCAGATAGTCGGCGATGCTTATGCCCCGCTCTTGCGAACAGCTAGAGTAGAGGGTAAGTTTGGCGATATAATTACGCATACTTTTAACCCGGTCAACTATTTACCTGTAGCAAAGAGGCATATTGAAAACATCCACATAGAGATTAAAACGGATCAAAACACTCCGGTAAATTTTACTTATGGGAAAACCGTTGTGAGACTACACTTCCGACCCGTGATATCACAACGCGTAATGAAATGATGGTCATTCACTCTAATATCACAGAGAGAGTAAGAGGTAATATATATATATATATGAAAACGGGTTGATCACAGACTCATTAGTCACTATCAAACAAACGTTCAGTCAGAGGTCACCTCAGTGTCTGTGTCTGTGTCAGGAGGAGGACGACAAAACAAAGCAACATGGTTCAGATAAACATGAGGGATGATCCTCACCGCTTTGTAAACTATTACCAGAACCAGGTCGGAGGTACCCTGCCTGGTTTTTATGGAGCACCTGTAATGTACGGTCGTGGAATAGGTTCTATATTTTCAAAATTATTTCGCTTCGTAGCCCCCCTTGTTAAAAAAGGTTTTGCTATAGCTAAGCCTCATCTGAAAACAGCAGCTACAAACATTGCCTCAGATGTCATAGGCAAAACCATGAGAAGGATCTCTGGTCCTGCAGAGACGGGAGGACAAGAAGGATCGGGTATCATGGTTCTGTCACGAAGACCAAGAAAGCGGCCGCCGGGTGAACGTGTGAGGAGGTCACAAATAGTGAGGCCGCTCAAAAGAAAGAAGTCAGTTGGAAGGATCAAGCCTAAAGGGAGGAAGTCTGCACGGAGCAGGGATATATTCCACTGAATCATAAATAGAGAGAGAAAGAGAGTGAAACATGGCTCTTTTGCATCACAAATCCCCTGAGTGCACCCTGGCAGAACTGGACTTATTTTCAGTCCCTATGACCCAGCTTTCTATCGAGGATAAGATCTACACGGAAATTATGCCTCTATCCGCTATTACTGAGAATGGTCCGATTGAGTTTTTTATACCGGGAGATTGTGAAAAGTATCTGGATCTCAACGATACCTTGTTACATCTACGCGTGAAGATCACCAATGCAGACGGCACAAACTTGGCGAACGACGCACCTGTGGGTCTCATCAATTATCCTCTCAATACACTATTCAGTCAATGCGATGTTACTCTGGGTGATAGATTAATTTCACAGTCTAGTGCCACCCACCCATATAGAGCTATGATCGAGACTCTGCTAAACTTTTCTGAAGACACGTTAAAGAGTCAGTTCAGCGCTGGTCTTTATTGTAAAGACACAGCCGGCGCCATAGACTCTATAGTAACCAATAATGGGCCAAACAGTGGGCTAAACCAGAGGGCTCTCTGTACAGCTAATTCCAGAGAAGTACACCTATTGGGCCCCCTCCATGGGGATATCTTTTTCTGCGAAAGGCTCCTGCTGAACTCTGTGGATATGAGAGTTAAACTAACCAGAGCCAGTGAGGCCTTCTATCTCATGGGAACCAGAGACTCGACTTACCGATTAATGATATTAGGAGCCTCTCTTTTTATCAAAAAAGTTTCCGTCTCCCCCGCTGTTCGTTTAGGCCACACATCGGCCTTAATGAGAGGAAACGCTCTCTACCCACTGTCACGAGTGAATGTAAAAACATACTCCATCCCTGAAAATTCGAGGATATGCAATCAGGAGAATCTCTTTTTGGGAGCGATGCCTAAATATATTGTTTTAGGTATGGTGCACCACGAGGCATTTACGGGAAGAAGGGACTTGTCACCCTTCAACTTTAAACATATGGATATAGAGTATCTAGCTCTTTGTCAGGATGGTAAACAAGTTCCCGCCAAGGCGTTCCAGCCTCAGTTCAACCAAGGCATTTCAGTCCGGGAATTTTACAATTTGTTCACAGCGACAGGTCGTCATTTAAAAGATCTCCCTCTGAGTATCACACGTGAAGAATTTAACAACGGTTACTCGCTGTTTATCTTTAATCTCAATCCTGGTGAGGATAGCGACGCCTTGTCACCTGTTTCTAATGGGAATTTAAGACTGGAGGCGAGGTTTAGAGTTCCGCTACCTCACACCACAACCCTCATTGTCTACGCATGTTACGATTCCATTTTGGAGATCAACTCAAGAAGACAGGTGCTGGTGGACTATTATTAAAAGAGTAAGCATGAATAACCACCAACTGGAGAGCCTGTTGCACCATCTACTGGGTGACCTATTTTGTGGCGTGTGGGCTAGTGACCAACTCCCCTTGCTCACACAAACGTTTACAAAGCCGGCTTACTTCATTGTGAACACACATCCTTCTCACATGCCTGGGGAGCATTGGCTAGCTCTGACTCTGGAGGAGAACGGTCAAGCCACCTTTTTCGACTCTTACGGGCTACCGCCAGATTTTTCTCACTACCCCTCAGACATTGTGTCATTTCTGAAAGACCGATCCCTGAAGATAACGTACCATAATCGCCAACTTCAGAACACCTTGTCCACCGTGTGCGGTCAGCAGTGCGTTTATTACCTCTGCCACCGGGCGTGCGGAATGTCTCTGCAGCAAGTATTATCCTCCTACAGTGACGATGTTCTTAAAAATGATGTGATGGTATCTAACTATGTGAAAAAATATCAGAGATGCATCAGAAAGCACAGTGCTACCTCATTTCATCACGGAGCCTGTTCTTTACAGATGTTCAAAGAGTGCTATAAATTGTGAATGCATGAAAGTGATGACTCTGTAGACTCTGAAAATTGGAATCAATACAAATTTTTTATTGAGAACAAATGACGGTATCATTTTATTCATTTCTTACAGAAATTTATGGTGAAAAGGTAACCCAGCGCGGAGGCTTTATCTTTTTATGCAGACTATGTTCATCTACAGCCTCGTCTCGCTCACCATGTCCAGATCTTAAAAAATGTGGGGAGAGGGTTATCTTCTTCTTCGGTTTTACAGATGGTATTTTCTCTATTCCGCTCGACTCTGTTTTGAGACGACGATATTGTTCACGGGCTTGCGGATTATTCACAGAGGATAAAGGTATGTTCAGTTCATTCAGAACATTGAGAAAACTTGTCCAGCCTGCTGGTTGCATGGTTTGGGCTTTTCTTTTAAAAGGGAGCAGAAGGTTTTTAAGTAAATCAACCAAATGTGATCCTCTCACAACCTGCCCCTGATAAACAAATTCTCCTCTGGTGGTCCAGCCATTTCTCTCAGATAATTTCCTCAAGATGTATTCACCATTTCTGCGATCGCGCTTTGGAAGGATTTTTAATACCTCACTCGCCGTTGCATCCAATTCTAGCTGATCGGGCTCGTGAACACGATCCGTCTCACGGGAATCTGATTCAGGTATTGGATCATTAAGATTGTTTCGCTGAAGAGTCACAGTCATCCGCGGCTCCTCCATCTGACCTTGCTTGATTAGGGTGAGGTATCTTTGCATCAGGGCGTCGTATTTCTTAATTTTTTCATAAGAGGTCATTCCTGACTCGTCGAGTATCGCTCTCATTTTACTATCCAAATCATCCTCCGCCGTCTGTCTGATAGAAGTCTCTGACTGACTCAAGTGTTTGAACTGATGAGGTGAGATGAGAAACATCTTTTGTGCTGTCCTGAGCGACATCTTATCTTCTAACGATTCCGGCCACTAGATCCCCAATTACGGGTGCAAGAGCCGTTAGGATGGGGAGAATAAACCCTCCTCCTTGACTTTTGAGAGCCAGCTGCTTACGTTTTAAACCGGTTCTCTTATCAGCCAGCAGTCTGATAACTTTCTTTTGCTTTTTCAAACTCCGATACTGGGGAGGGGATAGCTTAATGTTACCCTTTAAAATATTCAGAGCAATCTCACACAAAGCTTTAAGAAAGTCGGGTGAACAATGGCCGAGAATGTCCTTACGTTTCTGAGGTGTGGCGTGGTACAGAGCTCGGAGTAACGGAGCATTCCTTTTTATACGGGCTGACATGATAAATTACTATGCTTTCGGAACATAGACAACTGGCCACTGACTAGGAAGTAAACCCGTTCTCAGTCTGTATTGTTCTGGGCATGAGTGGGTCAGGTCGACGATTAAATACCCGTGCGGCTCTCTGGTGGCGTCCTCAAAGCTCTCCAGAAAAATAGCTTTCTCTGAGGGGAAGATTTGACGGGCTAGTATATTCACCTGCAATCTATCTCTGGGATTCTTAAACAGCACCAGGTAGTTACTGTTCAGGCTGATGGTGCGACTGTATTTCCCTTGATGAAATACATTTTGAGTCAACATCATGACACTCATATTTCTGTGATGTCTGTACTGAGTGAAAATTTTTACCACTTCAGGATGGTCTGAAGCCTGAAAAATGACATCGTCCAGAATAACCAAGTGCTTACGATCAGGAGGGAACAGATTTTCATCTTCAAAAGAATGAGGCAATCCTTCCACAAATTTGATGTTTTTATTCAACCGCTGCAGTTCAGCATACAGTGGTTGGAAAGAGGTATAAATCCAAACAATATTATCCGGTACAACATCCATCACATGGTTACACTTTTTTAAAACACTTTTAACAAAAAATGATTTTCCACATCCGCTGGGCCCCACAATCAGACATGAAAAAGTAGTCTTTAGTCTGGGGTCAAAATCAATCTCCTTCATATCAGAAAATTGCGGCATTTTTATTTTTTATTTTTTTCCCTCTCTTAACCACCTTAATACCTTAATAACCGAAAGGCAGAGTTGTACCGTCAGGAAAAAGGCGTCTCTTGTCATACACCACCCGGAACTTTTTCTGGAATGTCACATTTTTTAACAGAAACCCCTTTTTATCTCTTCTGATGGTACGCTGAGGGGTCTCGATCACTGTTTCTCTGGAGTCAGCCAAGTATCCCTCCACTAACTCTTTGACGCTGTCAAAGTTGACCTTCTCGCTGCATTCATGCGTCTTAGTGATGCCTTTAACGCGCATCGATACTTTTTTCTGATTTCTGGTCTGGTAGGCGTAACTCTTGGGTCCTGCTGCAACAAATTCCTGAATTGTGTCACCTCCCAGCTCGTCGGTCAAATCCCCCAGATAGTTTCCCAGTTTCAGTGGAGTCTCACCTTTTTTCACCACATAGATCAGACTGTCTGTGTCTATGTAGAGAATTTTGTCCTGCATTACTTCCAGACAGCTGTACAGTTTTAAACGTGCATATGCGGTGGTAAATGCTGCAATGAATACATTGTTTACCTTGTTGGGTGGAGCGATGCACCGTTTGTTGTAAGTCCACTGCAACATGCACATGTCAGGGTTTAGAAAGTGGAAGTAGGCTATCTTGTATTTACCCGAGAACATGAAATTAAAAAATTCATTCGGGTCTGTGACGATGGTGGTCTGATGGAGGTCGCTTCTCTGCGCAAATTTCCCCCAGAAACTGTTCAGACACAGTTTAGCCACCTGTCTTTTAGCAGGGTTCACCTCTATTTTGCTGGTATCCAACTGAATACCTTGATGGAGTTTGTAATCTCTGACGTACCTCTGCTTACTCTCCTCATCAACTGCGTCTGCGGGATATCCTGAAGCCTCTTGTTTACCCTTAAGAAATGTGTGTATGTAGTCTACAAAGATTGAGCTACTGGTCCTGTCAAAGTGCCACACCTCAGTGATTTTAGCAAGGCGATAACCAAGCTTTAACGCCTTGCTAAACTCCACACTCACCCACACACCTGTTAGTGCTCTCTCCTCATCGCTGTGGCTGCACGCACCTGCCTGGTTATTCATTTCAGCACAGGTGCGACAGAGAGTGAATACAAGTTTTCCGTGAGATGACTTGTAAGGTAAAACTGGGAAAAACAGCCCACGCGGAGGATAAACAACAGCTCTTATGAAACCAAAGTAGCTGTCAGGGTCATCAAAATCTCTGCAGATGATTCTGGGATGGCCGAGAGGGTAAGGAAAGCTGCAATTTACATAGGGGTAAAGAGATGTAAAGTCAGCGTAGTGCACAGTTTCATCTACCCCCGCACTGTACCTCAACCTGAGTGCGCAGGTCCGACCACCGTACAGTGCCTGTCTTGGAGAGAGAGGTTCAGGGGCGTTAAAGCTCTTGAGAAATTCAATCACCTCCGGATGGGACTTTTTCATCTCAGTCCACTCGTGCTCCCACATGATATGCAGACGAAGACCGTACACTGACTGAAGTTCTCTCTCTCTCTCATGGGTCTCTGCATAGAACTTTTCAAACGGCTCCTTCCTCAGCGGACATGTGTCTTGAGGCTGATAGCAGATGGGGCAGCCGTGAAAGAAACAGCCGTAAAACTCAAAAGCTACCCTCACACCGAAATTTCCGCATACCCATCTACGTGATAAGGACCGATTCCTTTTTCCCCTGTGTTTAACGCATGGCTAATCTCAATCCCTCTGCTAAACGCTAACCACTCCAGCCACTGGATGGATGCGTTTGAGAAGGTCTTACTCTGCTGACTGTAATCAACGGGTGAAGGTATGGCCAGGGTTTTAGGCTGCAGAAAGTTGGCGGTAAAAACCTTCATACAGGCCGACGCGATCGTGATGCATTTCAGGGGGTCCACGCGCGTCTCGTTAAAGAATTGCTCGCGGAATTTGACACACCCCTTGAACAGTATATCTACATCATTTTTGCAGTAAAGCATGCTCTGTTCACGAAAGTTAAAGGTGCCTTTACAAACTCCATCGTACCATCTGTAGAACTCTCCCTGCTCACTGGGGCTCATGAGTTCTACAGAGTAGTAACTCGGTGAAGGAAAAGGCCCCACATATTTCAAATTCTGCTCTGAAGAGAATCTGTGGGGAAAGAAACCTTTGGTATGATCACTGAAACCTAACGCTTTCGGCATCATACTCAGTTTCATAGCCAGGAAGGACAGACTATCGATGAATCTCAAACCATAATCACAGTCTGTAAAACAGAGAATTTTACTCCCCTGTGTGATGAGAGAGGGCTTCATACCTAGTTGCACCATGACGTTAAGGATTAGATAACTATCATAACCTCGTCCGTTGTGAGCAATAAACGTGTATCCACGGTAGCGTGGTCTCCTGAAACGGAGGAGGAATTTCTTGACACAATCCAACCCGTAGGCAGACCACTCCACACCTTTCAGCGTTTTTGCACAGACCAGAAAGGGGACATGCACATCGTTCTGACCGACTAAGGATTCAAAATCATAAAAGATCAGTTTTTCGTCAAGCCGTTCGTCGGTGCTGGTAGGCTGAATGTAACACTGATATCCACCGAGAGTTGGTGTAGAACCGAGGGTCAGTTTCTCACCACAGATTTTACATTTTAAACCTTCACACACGTGGGGGGTTTTTACCTTAGTCATCGCAACGCGATAAAATCTCTTACACGTCGGACACCTTTTAATCAGATCACAATGACTCACTTGCATTCTGGCTTGGGGTCTCTCACGAGGTTCTTTGTGTCTGTTGAAGCACGACGAGTTACGACAGCTTCTGTTGCAATCGCCACAAAATACAGGACTGAGCTCTTGATTTGTACATGACGAGTCGCAACACACAGGACAGTAACCAGGACAGTAGTGTGAGTGTGGCTCATTGTAACTGGTGTAGCAGTGCTCGCAAATGTACTTCGACCCTAAAAATCCTTTGAGGTTTTTTATTCCATAGTAATGGTTTTGGAGTAATAACAGAAAGAGAGGGCTTGATCGATCTCTGAAATCAGTCTCAAATTTACACAGAGCTCGATCACCCTTGGTTCTGTGAAACACCACAATTTTTCTGTTTAGGATTTTTTCGAATTTTCCAACATCACCGAAAGACACAGGCGTCTGATCAGTCAGCCCTGCCTGACGCTGCCACTCTCTCGCCTGGGCCGAAGCCTGACTATCGGTAAATTTAGAACCGGAGATGTGCGCGAGACTGATGGCGAAACAGAGCTGATTGTCACAGTTATCTGTAATGTACAAGTGACGTTTTTTCTTATGGATTAATTCGCATTCTAAGGTTTTTGAAGCCTTCCGTTTGGCGCCCCCTGTAGGGTTTCTTACTACCTGGAGGACTAACTCCATGTTAGTATCAGAGGCAATCTCTGCGTTCGATTGAGTTAACTCGTCTAAAAAGTCCAGAAAGGCTTTCAGGATTACATCAGACTCATTTGTGACAGAAACGGTAATATGTTGAGAAATACTCTCACCTACTAATTCTAGCTGGACGACATCATTACATCTGGCGTGTGATCGCGCTGTTTCTGCCACTTCAATAAGATTGCTCATAACAGCTGAAGTGAACTCAGCGATGTTGGGCATTCTATCAGGGCACGGACGCGGTATTGTGACGGGACGTCTTATTTCAAGACAATTGTAGCGTTCCCGCTCAATCGGTTGAGGTGTAGCTCTCCGACTCGTTTCAGGGACGGCTACGTTCTCCTGATTCACCCCCCTACCATGCTGCAGAGTTTGTTCTGCTGCAGCTGGAGAAGGTAAAGAATTCAGATTTGATGAGGCTGTGTCTGATGCTGAAGATTGAGAAGCACTAATCGCTGAGGCTGTCTCTAGTGATGTGACACAAGGAGCTGGATTTGATGACTCATTTTGTAAACTCGGGCCGGGTGGCGGAGGCCCGTTTAAATTCAGGACTGACGATTCTAATTCAGGGACGGCTACGTTCTCCTGATTCACCCCCCTACCATGCTGCAGAGTTTGCTCTGCTGCAGCTGGAGAAGGTAAAGAATTCAGATTTGATGAGGCTGTGTCTGATGCTGAAGATTGAGAAGCACTAATCGCTGAGGCTGTCTCTAGTGATGTGACACAAGGAGCTGGTTTTGATGACTCATTTTGTAAACTCGGGCCGGGTGGCGGAGGCCCGTTTAAATTCAGGACTGATGATTCTAATTCATGTAACACATCAATTTGACCATTTTCATCTTCTTCAATATTCATAGGAGATGATTGATAATCGATATTAAGGAGCGCATACTCCAGTGGTGTAAAGTAATCCCACACATGAACCGGTATGGGTATGTTTTCCAAATTTCCCACAGCCTCGGATATTACAGCCGGCACAGCTCTGCCTGCTTGATTATCCATCTTTACACAGAATTGAGAATGGCTAAGAGGGGTTAAGATATCTACTTATATATATATACACACATTTACTTTACTTCGAAATCACGGCCAAGTCACGGTTAATTCTCTGTATAAGAATCTCGCTACTTCTCATGAATGCCCGAGCTCTTGATCTTTCACGTCGGATGGTAGCGTTTCTTTTCCTCCACAGACGAGGGTCGGGCCGGTTTGGAGGATTTATCCGTTCTATTGACAGATCGGCCTCTGTGGTTGAAGGAGAAATAACCATAAAAGTATTTTGAATATACCTGGTTCAGTGATTGTGAATTTAAAAAAAATAAATAAATAAAAAAAATAAATAAATAAAAAAAAATTAAGAATTAAAAATTTAAATTAAAGTTTAAAAAAAAAAAAAATTTTAATTAAAAATTAAAAATTTAAATTAAAATAAATGAAAAAAATTAAAGAAATTATATATAAAAAGATTTTAAAAAAAATTAATAATAATAATTTAAAATAATAATAATAATAATAATAATAATAATAATAATAATAATAGGCTGTACCTTTCATTAGCCCTTCGACAAGCGACAGTCTGTTGCGCACTCTATTGCACCGCCGATTCTACACCACGGACCTCACGGGAGCTATAACATCAGATTCTGTCAAATTGAAACACAGTTTAATAGCGTAAAATAGATAAATAAATAAATTTAAAAAAAAAAAAACCTTGCTTAAGTATACACTATGTGAAATTTGCATAGATGTTACCATGTAATGCTCCCGTTGAATGCAGCACGGATAAGTGGACAGAGCAGTAATAATATATCAACTGGCTTGTTTTACAGGCACCAGACATGAGTTCTACTGGAAAAAAAAAGGCTGCGCTCTTTTAACCCCTCTCACCCTTCACGCTCTCCCTATGCGTCACATCCGTGTTGATGACGTATGACGCTTACGCGCTCACGTGAGAAAACAAAAACAATGAGTGATGAGTTTTTTTTAAAAACTTACCCCGCTGATCAGGCTGTTTAGCGAGGGGTCCCTCCTCCCCGCGAGCAACGCTTGGCGCCTCTAATAGCTGCGCCGTTATGCAGCCTAGTAAACCGACAGCCCCTTCAGCCCCTGCAGCCGTGTCGGTATGGTAGCCGCTCACAGGCGACTCGGGTCGTTGGGTTTCTCGTGGGCTGTAAGGTATACTCGGTGGTGTGTGTAGAACAGATGTTTCCTGCCGTCCGTCCTCTGTACTAACACTCGGACACTCAGTTGAAAACTGGTTGTGTTGTACAGGGAGCAGTCTTCGTCGTAGCCGGGATTTATTCAGGGAAAGTCCGTTTCCCCCTCCCGGCGCGTTTAAAGTCAATTCACCTTCGAACACGGCTGGGTTCTTCTTTTTTCGGCCTTGCTCCACACTGTTTAGTAAATCTGTGAACAATTACATCTGTTGTTATTTCATTGAAACATTTCACTTGTTAAAGGTTATTAAAGTTAAAGTAACATTACCATAATCGGCTTGCGTCAATATGAAGTCATCCAAATCCTCTGCGTCCAACTCTGGAAATTAACACTCTGTCATGGTGTGGTAATATAATTATACACGCATTCATATGTTTATCATCAGATCTTTTTTACTTACCGTTGAATACTCCTAAGAGTGCCAAAGAACCGCCGGTTGGCTGTGTATGGATGTCAGCTCTTGTTTTCCGTCCTAAAAAAGTTGTTTGTTGTTGGTTTTTTTTTTTTTTGGTTTTTTTTTGTTGTTTTTTTTTTTTTTTTAAAGTTTTAAGGAGACTTTTTGCGTACCTGTGTCCATGGTTCCTATCCTGTCGGTTGAGCCCCTGACGTAAATGCCTGAACCATTTTATATAGTCTTACCCCCCTCCATAGAAATAAGGGAGTGTTTTAAAAATTTCTTGAAGTGCTAATTTCAACCCATTTGCTCTTCACACTTAGTTTATATCCACCCTACGGTTAGTAACAGATTGATTCTGTTTACTTGTGAAGTAAGACGTTGTCTCATTCCCACACAGCATGGTGCATCCTAGTGAACATCATATATGTTCATTTGTTTACTTGCGAACTAAGACAACGACATATACTGTTTACCACACTGTACTTTGCATTCTTAATGAACCCATTTGTCCTTACTGTTCAGTGCCACAGCATGATGCATTCTTACGACCCCCTGCAGTTGGCTCTCATAGTATCAGTCAGAGCGAGAACTACATGTAAACTTTATGGGCAACCTGTTCTATTAGTGAATTCTCTGTAGATTAGCCCATGATACCATATACAACATGTATGCAAACTAAGAGGGAAACCTTTTTCATGTAATTTAAACCTACCTCTATTTGCTATAAACAACCCATCCTCCGTTCAGTGTCACAGTATGGTGCAGCCAGAGACAACCAGATGTCTGTTAACACCCCCCCCCCCACCCCACCCCACCCAAATCCATGCAGTGCTAGCAACACCTGGTAAAAGGAGGACTTTCCGGCACCCTGAGCCTTGCTCGTACGAGACTTAAAATGTTATCTCATTCCCACACAGCATGGTGCATCCTTGTGAACATCATATATGTTCATTTGTTTACTTGCGAACTAAGACAAGGACACATACTGTTTACCACACTGTACTTTGCATTCTTATTGACCCGGGCCATTTGCCCCCTACAGCCCAGTGCCACAGCATGATGCATTCTTACGACCCCCTGCAGTTGGCTCTCATAGTATCAGTCAGAGCGAGAACTAGATGTAAACTTTATGGGCAACCTGTTCTATTAGTGAATTCTCTGTAGATTAGCCCATGATACCATATACAACATGTATGCAAACTAAGAGGGAAACCTTTTTCATGTAATTTAAACCTACCTCTATTTGCTATAAACAACCCATCCTCCGTTCAGTGTCACAGTATGGTGCAGCCAGAGACAACCAGATGTCTGTTAACAGACCCCACCCCACACATCTAATTATTTTCCCATCTTTACCTTACAGGGACCGGTCTTTGAAGCTGTTAAAATGCTGACCGCTTCTACAACTTAACCTTTTCTATTAACCCTAACCCTTTCTCTTATTTAAACATTCAACTAATATATTTCTCACAACCTCCTGACTTTAGCTGTAATAATTCTTAACCCTAGCCATAAACTCCCCCTTCCTTCCTTAGATCTCTTCAACAGATGGCTAATCTATGTCAAACAGAGGTCACACGTCAAAATAGCTTGATCGATCGATAAGAGGTCAAAAGTCATATCCCCAGATGTCAGCAAACGGATGTCAAACAAAGGTCACCTGTCATATTAATTTGATTGATCGATAAGAGGTCAGAGGTCACCTGTCAAAATGAGTTTGAATAAAGGTGTCCTTTTATTTCTCTAATGCGGGAGCGGAGTTGTTCGGCTGTGAGTAGGTGTGAATCTCCGACCATAATTGCTGAAAAATGTGTTAGAAAAGGTAAAAATGCCGGTCCATACATCATCAAAGGCGAGAGAGGTTGTGTTCGGCTGCAAGTAGGTGTGAATGTCCAGCCATAATTACTCACAAACGGGTAAGAAAAGGTAGTAGCCAGACCATATATGATCAAAATAGGGAGCGGAGGTGGTTCAGCTGCAAGAAGGTTTGAATGTCAAACTAAAGTTCAAATATATTAACAAAAGTGGGAGGAGAGGTCTTCGGATGAGAGTGGTTGAAAATTTCCAACCATAATGTATAAAATGCGGTGAAAAAAAAGGTGTGATAGAACACTAAAAGGTGGAGCGGAAGTGTTCGGCTGCAAGAAGGTGTGAATGTCCGACTATATTTGGTGAAAAGCAGGTGAAGCAAGGTCTGAATGCCCAACCTTACATCATCAAAAGCAAGATCAGAGTTGTTTGGCTGCAAGAAGGCCATAGTTTGCCAAAAGCGGGTAAGGTGCGAATGTCCGACTAAATATCAACAAAATTTGGGGCGGAGGTCTTCGGATGCAAGTGGGTGTGAATATCCCACCATACAAGTATGGTGGAGAGGAAGCTGTGAATAGCCGACCATAGTTTGGAAAAAGCGGGTAAGAAAAGGTTGGAATGCCCGAACATACACCATCAAAAGAGGGAGCGGAGGTGTTCCGCTGTACGAAGGTGTGAATGTCCAACCATACTTGGTAAAAAGCGGGTAAGAAAAGGTTAATATACCCGACTGTACACAATCAATAGCGGGAGCGGATGTGTTCGGCTACAAGAAGGTGTGACAGTCCGACCATGGTTTGTAAAAAGCGGGTAAGAAAAGGTGCGAATGTCCGACAAAATATGATCAAAAGAGAGAGCGGAGGTTTTCGGATACACGAAAGTTTGAATGTCCTACCATAGTTTGTAAATAGCGGGTAAGAAAAGGTTTGAATGCCCGACTATACACCATAAAAAGCGGGAGCGGAGGTGTTCCGCTGTAAGACGGTGTGAATGTCCGACCATAGTTGGTAAAAAGCGGGTAAGAAAAGGTTAAAATACCCGACTGTACAAAATCAATAGCGGGAGTGGAGTTGTTCGGCTACAAGGTCTGAAAGTCCGACCATGGTTTGTAAAAAGCAATTAAGAAAAGGTTCGAATATCCAACCAAACATAATCAAAAGCGGGAGCAGAGCTGTTCCACTGCAAGTAGGTGTGAATGTCCAGCCATAATTACTCACAAACGGGGGAAGAAAAGGTAGTATTGCCAGACCATACATGATCAAAACAGGGAGCGGAGGTTCAGCTGCAAGGTGTGAATGTCTGACTATAGTTTGTAAAAAGCGGGTAAGACAAGGTGCGAATGCCCGACAATGTATGATCAAAAGAGAGAGCGGAGGTGTTCGGCTGCAAGGTCTGAATGTCCAACCATAATTTGTAAAAACCGGGTAAGAAAAGGCTCGAAAGCCCGACTATACATCATCAAAAGCGGGAGCGGAGGTGTTCAGCTGCAAGAAGGTGTGAATGTTCGACTAAAGTTTGTAAAAAGCTGTTAAGACAAGGAGCGATGTCCCGACATTGTATGATCAAAAGCGGGAGCGGAGGTGTCCAGCTGTGAGTAGGTGTGAATGTCCGACCATAATTGCTGAAAAATGTGTTAGAAAAGGTAAGAATACTGGACCATACATCATCAAAAGCGGGACAGGTGGTGTTCAGCTGCAAGAAGGTGTGAAAGTCCGACAATGGTTTGTAAAAAGCGGGTAATAAAAGGTTCGAATGCCCGAATATACATCATCAAAAGCGGAAGCGGAGGTGTTCGGATGCAAGAAGGTGTGAACGTCCAACAAAAATATGTAAAAAGAAGTTAAGAAAAGGTTCGAATATCCAACCAAACATAATCAAAAGCGGGAGCAGAGCTGTTCGACTGCAAGTAGGTGTGAATGTCAGATCATAATTTGCAAAAAGCTGATGAGAAAGGGTGAGAATGCCCGACTATACATCATTAAATGCGGGAGCGGAGTTGTTCGGCTGTGAGTAGGTGTGAATCTCCGACCATAATTGCTGAAAAATTTGTTAGAAAAGGTAAAAATGCCGGTCCATACATCATCAAAAGCGAGAGAGGTTGTGTTCGGCTGCAAGTAGGTGTGAATGTCCAGCCATAATTACTCACAAACGGGTAAGAAAAGGTAGTATTGCCAGACCATATATGATCAAAACAGGGAGCGGAGGTGGTTCAGCTGCAAGAAGGTTTGAATGTCAAACTAAAGTTCAAATATATTAACAAAAGCGGGAGGAGAGGTCTTCGGATGAAAGTGGTTGAAAATTTCCAACCATAATGTATAAAATGCGGTGAAAAAAAAGGTGTGATAGAACACTAAAAGGTGGAAGAAGACCATAGTTTGCCAAAAGCGGGTAAGGTGCGAATGTCCGACTAAATATCAACAAAATTTGGGGCGGAGGTTTTCGGATGCAATTGGGTGTGAATATCCCACCATACAAGTATGGTGGAGAGGAAGCTGTGAATAGCCGACCATAGTTTGGAAAAAGCGGGTAAGAAAAGGTTTGAATGCCCGAACATACACCATCAAAAGAGGGAGCGGAGGTGTTCCGCTGTACGAAGGTGTGAATGTCCGACCATACTTGGTAAAAAGCGGGTAAGAAAAGGTTAAAATACCCGACTGTACACAATCAATAGCGGGAGCGGATGTGTTCGGCTACAAGAAGATGTGACAGTCCGACCATGGTTTGTAAAAAGCGGGTAAGAAAAGGTGCGAATGTCCGACAATGTATGATCAAAAGAGAGAGCGGAGGTTTTCGGATACAAGAAGGTTTGAATGTCCCACCATAGTTTGTAAAAAGCGGGTAAGAAAAGGTTCGAATGCCCGACTATACACCATCAAAAGCGGGAGCAGAGGTGTTCCGCTGTAATACGGTGTGAATGTCCGACCATAGTTGGTAAAAAGCGGGTAAGAAAAGGTTAAAATACCCGACTGTACACAATCAATAGCGGGAGCGGAGTTGTTCGGCTACAAGAAGGTGTGAAAGTCCGACCATGGTTTGTAAAAACCGGAAAGAAAAGGCTCGAAAGCCCGACTATACACCATCAAAAAGAAGGTTTGAATGTCCATCAATAATTGCTTTAAAACAAGAAAGTAAATTTTCGAATATCAAACCGCACATGATCATAAGCGGGAGAGGAGGTGTTCGGCTGCAAGAAGGTGTGAATGTCCACCCATAATTCATGAAAAATGGGTAAAAAAAAAGGTGCGAATGCCTACCAATACATTATCAAAAGCAGGTGTGAATGTCAGATCATAATTTGTAAAAAGCTGATGAGATAGGGTGAGAATGCCCGACTATACACCATCAAATGCGGGAGCGGAGGTGTTCGGCTCTGAGTAGGTGTGAATGTCCGACCATAATTGCTGAAGAATGTGTTAGAAAAGGTAAGAATGCTGGACCATACATCATCAAAAGCGGGAGAGGTGGTGTTCGGCTGCAAAAAGGTGTGACTGTTCGACTAAAGTTTGTAAAAAGTGGGTAAGACAAGGTGCGAATGCCTGACAATGTATGATCAAAAGCGGGAGCGGAGGTGTTCAGCTGCAAGAAGGTCTACATGTCCATCAATAATTGCTAGAAAACATGAAAGAAACTTTTCGAAAATCAAACCGCACATGAGCATAAGTGGGATAGGAGGTGTTCAGCTGCAAGGTGTGAATGTCCACCCATAATTCCTGAAAAATGGGCAAAAAAAAGGTGTGAATGCCCAACCATACATCATCAAAAGCAGGAGCTGAAGTGTTCGGCTACAAGAAGGTGTGAACGTCCAACCAAAATATGTAAAAAGAAGTTAAGAAAAGGTTCGAATATCCAACCAAACATAATCAAAAGCGGGAGCAGAGCTGTTCGACTGCAAGTAGGTGTGAATGTCAGATCATAATTTGCAAAAAGCTGATGAGAAAGGGTGAGAATGCCCGACTATACATCATCAAATGCGGGAGCGGAGTTGTTCGGCTGTGAGTAGGTGTGAATCTCCGACCATAATTGCTGAAAAATGTGTTAGAAAAGGTAAAAATGCCGGTCCATACATCATCAAAGGCGAGAGAGGTTGTGTTCGGCTGCAAGTAGGTGTGAATGTCCAGCCATAATTACTCACAAACGGGTAAGAAAAGGTAGTAGCCAGACCATATATGATCAAAACAGGGAGCGGAGGTGGTTCAGCTGCAAGAAGGTTTGAATGTCAAACTAAAGTTCAAATATATTAACAAGAGTGGGAGGAGAGGTCTTCGGATGAGAGTGGTTGAAAATTTCCAACCATAATGTATAAAATGCGGTGAAAAAAAGGTGTGATAGAACACTAAAAGGTGGAGCGGAAGTGTTCGGCTGCAAGAAGGTGTGAATGTCCGACTATATTTGGTGAAAAGCAGGTGAAGCAAGGTCTGAATGCCCAACCTTACATCATCAAAAGCAAGATCAGAGTTGTTTGGCTGCAAGAAGGCCATAGTTTGCCAAAAGCGGGTAAGGTGCGAATGTCCGACTAAATATCAACAAAATTTGGGGCGGAGGTCTTCGGATGCAAGTGGGTGTGAATATCCCACCATACAAGTATGGTGGAGAGGAAGCTGTGAATAGCCGACCATAGTTTGGAAAAAGCGGGTAAGAAAAGGTTGGAATGCCCGAACATACACCATCAAAAGAGGGAGCGGAGGTGTTCCGCTGTACGAAGGTGTGAATGTCCAACCATACTTGGTAAAAAGCGGGTAAGAAAAGGTTAATATACCCGACTGTACACAATCAATAGCGGGAGCGGATGTGTTCGGCTACAAGAAGGTTTGAATGTCCCACCATAGTTTGTAAAAAGCGGGTAAGAAAAGGTTCGAATGCCCGACTATACACCATCAAAAGCGGGAGCAGAGGTGTTCCGCTGTAAGACGGTGTGAATGTCCGACCATAGTTGGTAAAAAGCGGGTAAGAAAAGGTTAAAATACCCGACTGTACACAATCAATAGCGGGAGCGGAGTTGTTCGGCTACAAGAAGGTGTGAAAGTCCGACCATGGTTTGTAAAAACCGGAAAGAAAAGGCTCGAAAGCCCGACTATACACCATCAAAAAGAAGGTTTGAATGTCCATCAATAATTGCTTTAAAACAAGAAAGTAAATTTTCGAATATCAAACCGCACATGATCATAAGCGGGAGAGGAGGTGTTCGGCTGCAAGAAGGTGTGAATGTCCACCCATAATTCATGAAAAATGGGTAAAAAAAAAGGTGCGAATGCCTACCAATACATTATCAAAAGCAGGTGTGAATGTCAGATCATAATTTGTAAAAAGCTGATGAGATAGGGTGAGAATGCCCGACTATACACCATCAAATGCGGGAGCGGAGGTGTTCGGCTCTGAGTAGGTGTGAATGTCCGACCATAATTGCTGAAGAATGTGTTAGAAAAGGTAAGAATGCTGGACCATACATCATCAAAAGCGGGAGAGGTGGTGTTCGGCTGCAAAAAGGTGTGACTGTTCGACTAAAGTTTGTAAAAAGTGGGTAAGACAAGGTGCGAATGCCTGACAATGTATGATCAAAAGCGGGAGCGGAGGTGTTCAGCTGCAAGAAGGTCTACATGTCCATCAATAATTGCTAGAAAACATGAAAGAAACTTTTCAAAAATCAAACCGCACATGAGCATAAGTGGGATAGGAGGTGTTCAGCTGCAAGGTGTGAATGTCCACCCATAATTCCTGAAAAATGGGCAAAAAAAAGGTGTGAATGCCCAACCATACATCATCAAAAGCAGGAGCTGAAGTGTTCGGCTACAAGAAGGTGTGAACGTCCAACCAAAATATGTAAAAAGAAGTTAAGAAAAGGTTCGAATATCCAACCAAACATAATCAAAAGCGGGAGCAGAGCTGTTCGACTGCAAGTAGGTGTGAATGTCAGATCATAATTTGCAAAAAGCTGATGAGAAAGGGTGAGAATGCCCGACTATACATCATCAAATGCGGGAGCGGAGTTGTTCGGCTGTGAGTAGGTGTGAATCTCCGACCATAATTGCTGAAAAATGTGTTAGAAAAGGTAAAAATGCCGGTCCATACATCATCAAAGGCGAGAGAGGTTGTGTTCGGCTGCAAGTAGGTGTGAATGTCCAGCCATAATTACTCACAAACGGGTAAGAAAAGGTAGTAGCCAGACCATATATGATCAAAACAGGGAGCGGAGGTGGTTCAGCTGCAAGAAGGTTTGAATGTCAAACTAAAGTTCAAATATATTAACAAGAGTGGCAGGAGAGGTCTTCGGATGAGAGTGGTTGAAAATTTCCAACCATAATGTATAAAATGCGGTGAAAAAAAGGTGTGATAGAACACTAAAAGGTGGAGCGGAAGTGTTCGGCTGCAAGAAGGTGTGAATGTCCGACTATATTTGGTGAAAAGCAGGTGAAGCAAGGTCTGAATGCCCAACCTTACATCATTAAAAGCAAGATCAGAGTTGTTTGGCTGCAAGAAGGCCATAGTTTGCCAAAAGCGGGTAAGGTGCGAATGTCCGACTAAATATCAACAAAATTTGGGGCGGAGGTCTTCGGATGCAAGTGGGTGTGAATATCCCACCATACAAGTATGGTGGAGAGGAAGCTGTGAATAGCCGACCATAGTTTGGAAAAAGCGGGTAAGAAAAGGTTGGAATGCCCGAACATACACCATCAAAAGAGGGAGCGGAGGTGTTCCGCTGTACGAAGGTGTGAATGTCCAACCATACTTGGTAAAAAGCGGGTAAGAAAAGGTTAATATACCCGACTGTACACAATCAATAGCGGGAGCGGATGTGTTCGGCTACAAGAAGGTGTGACAGTCCGACCATGGTTTGTAAAAAGCGGGTAAGAAAAGGTGCGAATGTCCGACAATGTATGATCAAAAGAGAGAGCGGAGGTTTTCGGATACACGAAAGTTTGAATGTCCTACCATAGTTTGTAAATAGCGGGTAAGAAAAGGTTCGAATGCCCGACTATACACCATAAAAAGCGGGAGCGGAGGTGTTCCGCTGTAAGACGGTGTGAATGTCCGACCATAGTTGGTAAAAAGCGGGTAAGAAAAGGTTAAAATACCCGACTGTACAAAATCAATAGCGGGAGCGGAGTTGTTCGGCTACAAGGTCTGAAAGTCCGACCATGGTTTGTAAAAAGCAATTAAGAAAAGGTTCGAATATCCAACCAAACATAATCAAAAGCGGGAGCAGAGCTGTTCCACTGCAAGTAGGTGTGAATGTCCAGCCATAATTACTCACAAACGGGGGAAGAAAAGGTAGTATTGCCAGACCATACATGATCAAAACAGGGAGCGGAGGTTCAGCTGCAAGGTGTGAATGTCTGACTATAGTTTGTAAAAAGCGGGTAAGACAAGGTGCGAATGCCCGACAATGTATGATCAAAAGAGAGAGCGGAGGTGTTCGGCTGCAAGGTCTGAATGTCCAACCATAATTTGTAAAAACTGGGTAAGAAAAGGCTCGAAAGCCCGACTATACATCATCAAAAGCGGGAGCGGAGGTGTTCAGCTGCAAGAAGGTGTGAATGTTCGACTAAAGTTTGTAAAAAGCTGTTAAGACAAGGAGCGATGTCCCGACATTGTATGATCAAAAGCGGGAGCGGCGGTGTCCAGCTGTGAGTAGGTGTGAATGTCCGACCATAATTGCTGAAAAATGTGTTAGAAAAGGTAAGAATACTGGACCATACATCATCAAAAGCGGGACAGGAGGTGTTCAGCTGCAAGAAGGTGTGAAAGTCCGACAATGGTTTGTAAAAAGCGGGTAATAAAAGGTTCGAATGCCCGAATATACATCATCAAAAGCGGAAGCGGAGGTGTTCGGATGCAAGAAGGTGTGAACGTCCAACAAAAATATGTAAAAAGAAGTTAAGAAAAGGTTCGAATATCCAACCAAACATAATCAAAAGCGGGAGCAGAGCTGTTCGACTGCAAGTAGGTGTGAATGTCAGATCATAATTTGCAAAAAGCTGATGAGAAAGGGTGAGAATGCCCGACTATACATCATTAAATGCGGGAGCGGAGTTGTTCGGCTGTGAGTAGGTGTGAATCTCCGACCATAATTGCTGAAAAATGTGTTAGAAAAGGTAAAAATGCCGGTCCATACATCATCAAAAGCGAGAGAGGTTGTGTTCGGCTGCAAGTAGGTGTGAATGTCCAGCCATAATTACTCACAAACGGGTAAGAAAAGGTAGTATTGCCAGACCATATATGATCAAAACAGGGAGCGGAGGTGGTTCAGCTGCAAGAAGGTTTTAATGTCAAACTAAAGTTCAAATATATTAACAAAAGCGGGAGGAGAGGTCGTCGGATGAAAGTGGTTGAAAATTTCCAACCATAATGTATAAAATGCGGTGAAAAAAAAGGTGTGATAGAACACTAAAAGGTGGAAGAAGACCATAGTTTGCCAAAAGCGGGTAAGGTGCGAATGTCCGACTAAATATCAACAAAATTTGGGGCGGAGGTTTTCGGATGCAAGTGGGTGTGAATATCCCACCATACAAGTATGGTGGAGAGGAAGCTGTGAATAGCCGACCATAGTTTGGAAAAAGTGGGTAAGAAAAGGTTTGAATGCCCGAACATACACCATCAAAAGAGGGAGCGGAGGTGTTCCGCTGTACGAAGGTGTGAATGTCCGACCATACTTGGTAAAAAGCGGGTAAGAAAAGGTTAAAATACCCGACTGTTCACAATCAATAGCGGGAGCGGATGTGTTCGGCTACAAGAAGGTGTGACAGTCCGACCATGGTTTGTAAAAAGCGGGTAAGAAAAGGTGCGAATGTCCGACAATGTATGATCAAAAGAGAGAGCGGAGGTTTTCGGATACACGAAGGTTTGAATGTCCTACCATAGTTTGTAAATAGCGGGTAAGAAAAGGTTCGAATGCCCGACTATACACCATAAAAAGCGGGAGCGGAGGTGTTCCGCTGTAAGACGGTGTGAATGTCCGACCATAGTTGGTAAAAAGCGGGTAAGAAAAGTTAAAATACCCGACTGTACACAATCAATAGCGGGAGCGGAGTTGTTCGGCTGCAAGAAGGTGTGAAAGTCCGACCATGGTTTGTAAAAAGCGGGTAAGAAAAGGTTTGAATGCCCGAACATACACCATCAAAAGAGGGAGCGGAGGTGTTCCGCTGGACGAAGGTGTGAATGTCCGACCATACTTGGTAAAAAGCGGGTAAGAAAAGGTTAAAATACCCGACTGTTCACAATCAATAGCGGGAGCGGATGTGTTCGGCTACAAGAAGGTGTGACAGTCCGACCATGGTTTGTAAAAAGCGGGTAAGAAAAGGTGCGAATGTCCGACAATGTATGATCAAAAGAGAGAGCGGAGGTTTTCGGATACACGAAGGTTTGAATGTCCTACCATAGTTTGTAAATAGCGGGTAAGAAAAGGTTCGAATGCCCGACTATACACCATAAAAAGCGGGAGCGGAGGTGTTCCGCTTTAAGACGGTGTGAATGTCCGACCATAGTTGGTAAAAAGCGGGTAAGAAAAGTTAAAATACCCGACTGTACACAATCAATAGCGGGAGCGGAGTTGTTCGGCTGCAAGAAGGTGTGAAAGTCCGACCATGGTTTGTAAAAAGCGGGTAAGAAAAGGTTTGAATGCCCGAACATACACCATCAAAAGAGGGAGCGGAGGTGTTCCGCTGTACGAAGGTGTGAATGTCCGACCATACTTGGTAAAAAGCGGGTAAGAAAAGGTTAAAATACCCGACTGTACACAATCAATAGCGGGAGCGGATGTGTTCGGCTACAAGAAGGTGTGACAGTCCGACCATGGTTTGTAAAAAGCGGGTAAGAAAAGGTGCGAATGTCCGACAATGTATGATCAAAAGAGAGAGCGGAGTTTTCGGATACACGAAGGTTTGAATGTCGTACCATAGTTTGTAAATAGCGGGTAAGAAAAGGTTCGAATGCCCGACTATACACCATAAAAAGCGGGAGTGGAGGTGTTCCGCTGTAAGACGGTGTGAATGTCCGACCATAGTTGGTAAAAAGCGGGTAAGAAAAGGTTAAAATACCCTACTGTACACAATCAATAGCGGGAGCGGAGTTGTTCGGCTACAAGAAGGTGTGAAAGTCCGACCATGGTTTGTAAAAAGCAGTTAAGAAAAGGTTTGAATATCCAAACCAAACATAATCAAAAGCGGTAGCAGAGCAGTTCGACTGCAAGTAGGTGTGAATGTCCAGCCATAATTACTCACAAACGGGGGAAGAAAAGGTAGTATAACCAGACCATACATGATCAAAACAGGGAGCGGAGGTGTTCGGCTGCAAGGTCTGAATGTCCAACCATAATTTGTAAAAAGCGGGTAAGAAAAGGCTCGAAAGCCCGACTATACATCATCAAAAGCGGGAGCGGAGGTGTTCAGCTGCAAGAAGGTGTGAATGTTCGACTAAAGTTTGTAAAAAGCTGGTAAGACAAGGAGCGATGTCCCGACATTGTATGATCAAAAGCGGGAGCGGAGGTGTCCAGCTGTGAGTAGGTGTGATTGTCCGACCATAATTGCTGAAAAATGTGTTAGAAAAGGTAAGAATACTGGACCATACATCATCAAAAGCGGGAGAGGTGGTGTTCGGCTGCAAGAAGGTGTGAAAGTCCGACAATGGTTTGTAAAAAGCGGGTAATAAAAGGTTCGAATGCCCGAATATACATCATCAAAAGCGGAAGCGGAGGTGTTCGGATGCAAGAAGGTGTGAACGTCCAACCAAAGTTTGTAAAAAGCAGTGAAAAGCGAGAAAAAGCATTTCGTGAGTTCCGCATGATTTGGGATTTTGCTTATAAAATGCATTACTTCACTCAAACTATGTTAAAACTGATTTGTCCTTCATATTTACCATGTCTAGACATATTTAAACAAAAAAACAACGTTGTACTTTGCAGTAAAAGAAAGAGCAAATCTTAAGTTTCAGGAATCCGAGTATAAGCCTGCTTTCATGAGTTCTGCACGATTTCGGATTTTGCTATAAAATGAATTGCTTTGCTCAAACCAAGTTAAAACTGCTTTGTCCTTCCATATTCATCAATGTCTAGATCGACTTCAACAAAGAAAAACATTGGACTTTGCAGTAGAAGAAGTTGAAATCCATCTACACATTGATAAATATGAAGGACAAAGCAGTTCCCACTTGCCCATAAGAAAATAAGCTTATTCTCGGATTCCTGATCCTTCAGTGTTGCTCTTTCTTCTACTGCAAAATACAATGTTGTTCTTTGTTGAAGTCGATCTAGACATTGATAAATATGAAGGAAAAAGCAGTTTTAACTTGGTTTGAGTGAATGAATTAATTTTATACATAAAATCCGAAATCGTGCAGAACTCATGAAAATAAGCTTATTCTCGGATTCCTAAAACTTTTGATTGGCTCTTTCTTTTACTGCAAAGTACAACGTTGTTTTTTGTTTAAATCTATCGAGACATTGATAAATATGAAGGTAAAAGCCGTTTTAACATAGTTTGAGTGAAGGAATTGATTTTATAGATAAAATCCCAAATCATGCAGAACTCCTCAAAAGGGGCGTATGGCTTAATCACAAGTGTGGTTCTTTCTCATTCGGGGTAGTATGAGGAAGTTTATGCTTGAAATATATGTAGAAATGGGTACATATGAAGGACAAAGCAGTGTTAATTTAGTTTGAGTGAAGGAATTCATTTTATACATAAAATCCCAAATCATGCAGAACGTATGAAAAGAAGCTTATTCTCGGATTCCTGATCCTTCAGTTTTGCTCTTTCTTCTACTGCAAAATACAATGTTGTTCTTTGTTGAAGTCGATCTAGACATTGATAAATATGAAGGAAAAAGCAGTTTTAACTTGGTTTGAGTGAATGAATTCATTTTATACATAAAATCCGAAATCGTGCAGAACTCATGAAAATAAGCTTATTCTCGGATTCCTAAAACTTTTGATGTGCTCTTTCTTTTATTGCAAAGTACAACGTTGTTTTTTTGTTTAAATCTATCGAGACATTGATAAATATGAAGGTAAAAGCCGTTTTAACATAGTTTGAGTGAAGGAATTCATTTTATAGATAAAATCCCAAATCATGCAGAACTCCTCAAAAGGGAGGTATGGCTTAATCACAAGTGTGGCTCTTTCTCATTCAGGGTAATATGAGGAAGTTTATGCTTGAAATATATGTAGAAATGGGTACATATGAAGGACAAAGCAGTGTTAACTTAGTTTGCGTGAAGAAATTCATTTTATACATAAAATCCGAAATCGTGCAGAACTCATGAAAATAAGCTTATTCTCGGATTCCTAAAACTTTTGATTTGCACTTTCTTTTACTGCAAAGTACAACGTTGTTTTTTGTTGAAATCTATCTAGACATTGATAAATACCAGCCAAAACTCTGCTGCCGCTTTTGATAATTTATGGTTGGGCATTCTTACCTTTTCTTACCCGCTTTTTACAAATTATGATCTTACATTCACACCTACTTGCAGTCGAACACCTTCTCATCCACTTATGATCATGTGCGGTTGGGCTTTCGCACCTTTTCTTACCCATTTTTCAGTAATAATAACCTTCTTGCAGCCGAAAACCTCCGCTCCTCTTTTGATCATACATTGTCGGGCATTCACACCTTGTCTTACCCGCTTTTTACAAACTTTAGTCGGACATTCAAACCTTCTTGCAGCTGAACCACCTCCGCTCCCTGTTTTGATCATATATGGTCTGGCAATAGTACCTTTTCTTACCCGTTTGTGAGTAATTATGGCTGGAAATTCACACCTTCTTGCAGCTGAACACCTCCTCTCCTGCTAATGATCATGTATGGTTTGATATTCGAAAATTTTATTTCATGTTTTAAAGCAATTATTAATGGACATTCACACCTACTTGCAGCCGAACACCACCTCTCCCGCTTTTGATGATGTATGGACAGGCATTCTTACCTTTTCTAACACATTTTTCAGCAATTATGGTTGGAGAATCACACCTACTCACAGCCGAACAACTCCGCTCCCGCATTTGATGGTGTATAGTCGGGCATTCTCACCCTTTCTCATCAGCTTTTTGCAAAATTATGATCTGACATTCACACCTACTTGCAGTCGAAAAGCTCTGCTCCAGCTTTTGATTATGTTTGGTTGGATATTCGAACCTTTTCTTAACTGCTTTTTTCAAACTTTGGTTGGACGTTCACACCTTCTTGTAGCCGAACACATGCACTCCTGCTTTTGATGATGTATGGTTGGGCATTCGCACCTTTTTTTTACCCATTTTTCAGGTATTATGGGTGGACATTCACACCTTCTTGCAGCTGAACACCTCCTCTCCCACTTATGATCATGTGTGGTTTGATTTTCGAAAATTTTCTTTCATGTTTTCTAGCAATTATTGATGGACATTTAGACCTTCTTGCAGCTGAACACCACCTCTCCCGATTTTGATGATGTATGGACCGGCATTTTTACCTTTTCTAACACATTTTTCAGCAATTATGGTTGGAGATTCACACCTACTCACAGCCAAATAACTCCGCTACCGCATTTGATGGTGTATAGTCGGGCATTCTCACCCTTTCTCATCAGCTTTTTGCAAATTATGATCTGACATTCACACCTACTTCCAGTCGAACTGCTCTGCTCCCGCTTTTGATTATGTTTGGTTAGATATTTGAACCTTTTCTTAACTGCTTTTTACAAACTTTGGTCGGACGTTCACAATATCTTGCAGCCGAACACCTCCGCTTCCGCTTTTGATGGTGTATATTCGGGCATACGAACCTTTTCTTACCCGCTTTTTACAAACCAAGGTCGGACTTTCACACCTTCTCTTAGCTGAACAACTCCGCTCCCTCTTTTGATTGTGTACAGTCGGGTAATTTAACCTTTTCTTACCCACTTTTTACCATCTATGGTCGGACATTCACACCGTCTTACAGCGGAACACCTCCGCTCCCTCTTTTGATGATGTATGGTTAGGCATTCGCACCTTTTCTTACCCATTTTTCAGTAATTATGGGTAGACATTCACACCTTCTTGCAGCTGAACACCTCCTCTCCCGCTTATGATCATGTGCAGTTTGATATTCGAAAATTTTCTTTCATGTTTTCTAGCAATTATTGATGGACATTCAGACCGTCTTGCAGCTGAACACCTCCGCTCCCACTTTTGATGGTGTATAGTCGGGCTTTCGAGCCTTTTCCTCCCCGGTTTTTATAAATTATGGTTGGACATTCAGACCTTCTTGCAGCCGAAAACCTCCACTCCCTCTTTTGATCATACATTGTCGGACATTCGCACCTTTTCTTACCCGCTTTTTACAAACCATGGTCGGACTTTCACACCTTTTAGTAGCCGAACTAATCCGCTCCCGCTATTGATTGTGTACAGTCGGGTATTTTAACCTTTTCTTACCCGCTTTTTACCAACTATGGTTGGACATTCACACCTTCTTACAGCAGAACACCTCCGCTCCCTGTTTTGATTATGTAAGGTTTGACATTCGCACCTTCTCTCACTCGCCTTTTACTATGGTCGGCCATTCACAGCTTCCTCTCCACCATACTTGTATGGTGGGATATTCACACCCACCTGCATCCGAAGACCTCCGCCCCCACTTTTGTTGATATTTAGTCGGTCATTCGCACCTTACCCGCTTTTGGCAAACTATGGCCTTCTTGCAGTCAAACACCTCTGATCTCGCTTTTGATGATGTAAGGTTGGGCATTCAGACCTTGCTTCACCTGCTTTTCACCAAATATAGTCGGACATTCACACCTTCTTGCAGCCGAACACTTCCGCTCCACCTTTTAGTGTTCTATCACACCTTTTTTTCACCGCATTTTATACATTATGGTTGGAAATTTTCAACCACTCTCATCCGAAGACCTCTCCCCCCGCTTTTGTTAATATATTTGAACTTTAGTCGGACATTCAAACCTTCTTGCAGCTGAACCACCTCTGCTCCCTGTTTTGATCATATATGGTCTGGCAATACTACCTTTTCTTACCCGTTTGTGAGTAATTATGGCTGGACATTCACACCTACTTGCAGCCGAACACAACCTCTCTCGCTTTTGATGATGTATGGACCGGCATTCTTACCTTTTCTAACACATTTTTCAGCAATTATGGTCGGAGATTCACACCTACTCAAAGCCGAACAACTCCGCTCCCGCATTTGATGGTGTATAGTCGGGCATTCTCACCCTTTCTCATCAGCTTTTTCCAAATTATGATCTGACATTCACCCCTATTTGCAGTCGAACAGCTCTGCTCCCGCTTTTGATTATGTATGGTTGGATATTCGAACCTTTTCTTAACTGCTTTTTACAAACTTTGGTTGGACGTTCACACCTTCTTGTAGCCGAACACATGCACTCCTGCTTTTGATGATGTATGGTTGGGCATTGGCACCTTTTTTTTACCCATTTTCCAGGTATTATGGGTGGACATTCACACCTTCTTGCAGCTGAACACCTCCTCTCCCACTTATGATCATGTGTGGTTTGATTTTCGAAAATTTTCTTTCATGTTTTCTAGCAATTATTGATGGACATTTAGACCTTCTTGCAGCTGAACACCACCTCTCCCGATTTTGATTATGTATGGACCGGCATTTTTACCTTTTCTAACACATTTTTCAGCAATTATGGTTGGAGATTCACACCTACTCACAGCCGAACAACTCCGCTACCGCATTTGATGGTGTATAGTCGGGCATTCTCACCCTTTCTCATCAGCTTTTTGCAAATTATGATCTGACATCCACACCTACTTGCAGTCGAACAGCTCTGCTCCCGCTTTTGATTATGTATGGTTGGATATTCGAACCTTTTCTTAACTGCTTTTTACAAACTTTGGTTGGACGTTCACACCTTCTTGTAGCCGAACACATGCACTCCTGCTTTTGATGATGTATGGTTGGGCATTCGCACCTTTTTTTTACCCATTTTTCAGGTATTATGGGTGGACATTCACACCTTCTTGCAGCTGAACACCTCCTCTCCCACTTATGATCATGTGTGGTTTGATTTTCGAAAATTTTCTTTCATGTTTTCTAGCAATTATTGATGGACATTTAGACCTTCTTGCAGCTGAACACCACCTCTCCCGATTTTGATGATGTATGGACTGGCATTTTTACCTTTTCTAACACATTTTTCAGCAATTATGGTTGGAGATTCACACCTACTCACAGCCGAACAACTCCGCTACCGCATTTGATGGTGTATAGTCGGGCATTCTCACCCTTTCTCATCAGCTTTTTGCAAATTATGATCTGACATTCACACCTACTTCCAGTCGAACAGCTCTGCTCCCGCTTTTGATTATGTTTGGTTAGATATTCAAACCTTTTCTTAACTGCTTTTTACAAACTTTGGTCGGACGTTCACAATATCTTGCAGCCGAACACCTCCGCTTCCGCTCTTGATGGTGTATATTCGGGCATACGAACCTTTTCTTACCCGCTTTTTACAAACCAAGGTCGGACTTTCACACCTTCTCTTAGCTGAACAACTCCGCTCCCTCTTTTGATTGTGTACAGTCGGGTAATTTAACCTTTTATTACCCGCTTTTTACCATCTATGGTCGGACATTCACACCGTCTTACAGCGGAACACCTCCGCTCCCTCTTTTGATGATGTATGGTTAGGCATTCGTGCAGTTTGATATTCGAAAATTTTCTTTCATGTTTTCTAGCAATTATTGATGGACATTCAGACCGTCTTGCAGCTGAACACCTCCGCTCCCACTTTTGATGGTGTATAGTCGGGCTTTCGAGCCTTTTCTTCCCCGGTTTTTACAAATTATGGTTGGACATTCAGACCTTCTTGCAGCCGAAAACCTCCACTCCCTCTTTTGATCATACATTGTCGGGCATTCGCACCTTTTCTTACCCGCTTTTTACAAACCATGGTCGGACTTTCACACCTTTTAGTAGCCGAACAACTCCGCTCCCGCTATTGATTGTGTACAGTCGGGTATTTTAACCTTTTCTTACCCGCTTTTTACCAACTATGGTTGGACATTCACACCTTCTTACAGCAGAACACCTCCGCTCCCTGTTTTGATTATGTATGGTTTGACATTCGCACCTTCTCTCACCCGCCTTTTACTATGGTCGGCCATTCACAGCTTCCTCTCCACCATACTTGTATGGTGGGATATTCACACCCACTTCCATCCGAAGACCTCCGCCCCCACTTTTGTTGATATTTAGTCGGTCATTCGCACCTTACCCGCTTTTGGCAAACTATGGCCTTCTTGCAGCCGAACACCTCTGATCTCGCTTTTGATGATGTAAGGTTGGGCATTCAGACCTTGCTTCACCTGCTTTTCACCAAATATAGTCGGACATTCACACCTTCTTGCAGCCAAACGCTTCCGCTTTTAGTGTTCTATGAGGCATTCACATATTTTTTTTCACCGTATTTTATAGATTATGGTTGGAAATTCTCACCCACTCTCATCCGAAGACCTCTCCTCCCGCTTTTGTTAATATATAGTCGGGCATTCGAACCTTTTCTTACCCGCTTTTTACAAATTATGGTCGAACATTCACTCCTACTTGCAGCTGAATACTTCCGCTCCACCTTTTAGGTATGTATGGTTGGCATTTGCACCTCTTTTTATACTGATTGCTGAAGATTAAGTTGTTCTTTCTCAAACTACAAATTTTTTTTAATTGTTGAAACTTGATTTGAAGTGGATAAATAAGGAGGACAAACAGTTTTAAGTCAGGCTGATAGAAGGAATTAATTTTATAGCAAAATCTGTATTTCGTCATATGTCGAGAGATGCTTATTGCTGAAGAAGTTCTTTCTCATTCTACAAAGTACAACGTTGTTTATCGTTGAAACTTGATTAGACATGAATAAATATGAAGGACAAAGCAGTCTTAACTTGGTTTGAGTTAATGAATTCGTTTTATAGGAGAATCCGAATTCGTGCATAACTCATAAAATAGAGCTTATTTTCGGATTCCTGAAGAATGAGTCTGGTTCTTTCTCATAATACAAAGTTTGTTGTTTATTGTTGAAACTTCATCAGAAGTGAAGAAATAAATGAATGCCTATCAATAAATGTGGGATCTAAACTCTAGTGCTTCCTCTAAAATAATTTCCTTTCTCAATTTAGAAATGTGTGTGTGTAAGTCACAACACCCGTGACACCAAAACGGCTTTCTTTTCTCTACACTCTGCACTATGAGCACACACACCAAATCAGAAAGGCTTTTTTCTCTCTTTTCTACATTATGGACTGTGGGGACACAAAACCGCTCTCTCTCTTTTTTTTTTTTATCGTGTGCCAGGGCGTTGTCTCACGTATTAGATTATGCTTAAGATACGAATGGGTTTATCAGTCACATCAGAATCCATACTGATCCTCCCGTAATAAAATGGTCGGATCTTATCAAACACACTTTGTTTCTTGTGACAATCAAGTCAGCGAAACAGCGTATACACGTCAAGACACTGAATCAAGTTTGCCACAAGAACTCATAAGTTTGGCAGTATTGCTCTGCCGTCAGCAATCATACACCCATTTTATTTTCGTGAGACATGTGCAAGCACCTGTTCATCTACTGTTCTATCACTATGAATTAGTGATCTATTATCAATAAGGATACTTCTACAACTACTATCAAAGTATGTCCAGACTTCTTATGTTGTCAGTTGCTATATATGAATAAGTGGGTAGCTACTGACAAGCATTAAGCATGTCACACAGCCCAAACATATAACATTTCAGGACACACCACACAGTTAACAACCACAGTGAAGCGTGTCAAAGCCCAAACATGTAACATTCAACAGGACACTTACACAACACATTCAAATCAAACAGGCAGACAACATACAAGAACATATACCCCAGCCGGCATTGCTCCCTGCCTATTTTCGTACAGCACACTATGTGTGCGCACACCTTTATTCACAAACTCTTCAACTTATACTCTTTTACCGAAGCTGCTACAACTCGATTGGCCGAATACCCTTTGATCCTATTTCGGTGAATTTGACATCTGCCTTACATATAACAGATTAGCGGTTTAGCAGTTTTAATTTAATTTGAGTGAAGGAATTCATTTTATAGCAAAATCCGAAATCGTGAAGAACTCATGAAAGTAAGCTTATTCTCGGATTCCTGAAACTTTAGATTTGCTCTTTCTTTTACTGCAAAGTACAACGTTGTTTTTTTTGTTTAAATCTTTCTAGACATGGTAAATATTAAGGACAAAGCAGTTTTCACATAGTTTGAGTGAAGGAATTCATTTTATAGATAAAATCCCAAGAGTCTGCTGAGAAAAGAGAGTGAATGCGAAGTA
>NW_027325495.1:0-111575 GCF_036924035.1 Leuresthes tenuis | reverse complement strand
TTGTATGTTGTCTGACTGTTTGATTTGAATGTGTTGTGTAAGTGTCCTGTTGAATGTTACATGTTTGGGCTTTGACACTTCACGGTGGTTGTTAACTGTGTGGTGTGTCCTGAAATGTTATATGTTTGGGCTGTGTGACATGCTTTAATGTTGGTCAGTAGCTACCCACTTATTCTATATAGCAACTGACAACATAAGAAGTCTGGACATACTTTGATAGTAGTTGTAGAAGTATCCTTATTGATAATAGATAAACTAATTCATAGTGATAGAACAGTAGATGAACAGGTGCCTGCACATGTCTCACGAAAATAAAATGGGTGTATGATTGCTGACGGCAGAGCAATACTGCCAAACTTATGAGTTCTTGTGGCAAACTTGATTCAGTGTCTTGACGTGTATACGCTGTTTCGCTGACTTGATTGTCACAAGAAACAAAGTGTGTTTGATAAGATCCGACCATTTTATTACGGGAGGATCAGTATGTATGGATTCTGATGTGACTGATAAACCCATTCGTATCTTAAGCATAATCTAATACGTGAGACAACGCCCTGGCACACAATCAAAAAAAAAAAGAGAGAGCGGTTTTGTGTCCCCACAGTCCATAATGTAGAAAAGAGAGAAAAAAGCCTCTCTGATTTGGTGTGTGTTCTCACAGTGCAGAGTGTAGAGAAAAGAGAGAAAAGAAAGCCGTTTTGGTGTCACGGGTGTTGTAACTTACACACACACATTTCTGAATTGAGAAAGGAAATTATTTTAGAGGAAGCACTAGAGTTTAGATCCCACATTTGTTGATAGGCATTCATTTATTTCTTCACTTCTGATGAAGTTTCAACAATAAACAACAAACTTTGTATTATGAGAAAGAACCAGACTCATTCTTCAGGAATCCGAAAATAAGCTCTATTTTACGAGTTATGCACGAATTCGGATTCTCCTATAAAACCTTAACTCTAACCAAGTTAAGACTGCTTTGTCCTTCATATTTATTCATGTCTAATCAAGTTTCAACGATAAACAACGTTGTACTTTGTACTTCTTCAGCAATAAGCATCTCTCGACATATGACGAAATACAGATTTTGCTATAAAATTAATTCCTTCTATCAGCCTGACTCAAAACTGTTTGTCCTCCTTATTTATCCACTTCAAATCAAGTTTCAACAATTAAAAAAATGTTGTAGTTTGAGAAAAAACAACTTAATCTTAAGCAATCAGTAGGGTAAGAAAGGGTAAGAAAAGGTGCAAATGCCAACCATACATCACTAAAAGGTGGAGCGGAAGTATTCGGCTGCAAGTAGGTGCGAATGCCTGACAATGTATGATCAAAAGAGGGAGCGGAGGTTTTCGGCTGCAAGGTCTGAATGTCCAACCATAATTTGTAAAAACCGGGGAAGAAAAGGCTCGAAAGCCCGACTATACACCATCAAAAGCGGGAGCGGAGGTGTTCGGCTGCAAGTAGGTGTGAATGTTCGACCATAATTTGTAAAAAGCGGGTAAGAAAAGGTTCGAATGCCCGACTATATATTAACCAAAGCAGGAGGAGAGGTCTTCGGATAAGAGTGGGTGAGAATTTACAACCATAATCTATAAAATGCGGTGAAAAAAAAGGTGTGAATACCCCATAGAACACTAAAAGGTAGAGCGGAAGTGTTCGGCTGCAAGAAGGTGGGAATGTCTGACCATAGTTTGTAAAAAGCGGGTAAGAAAAGGTTCGAATGCCCGAACATACACCATCAAAGGAGGGAGCGGAGGTGTTCCGCTGTAAGAAGGTGTGAATGTCCGACCATAGTTGGCAAAAAGCAGGTAAGAAAAGGTTAAAATACCCGATTGTACACAATCAATAGCGGGAGCAGAGTTGTTCCGCTACTAAAAGGTGTGAAAGTCCGACCATGGTTTGTAAAAAGCGGGTAAGAAAAGGTGCGAATGCCCGACAATGTATGATCAAAAGAGGGAGCGGAGGTTTTCGGCTGAAACAAGGTCTGAATGTCCATCCATATTTTGTAAAAATCTGGGAAGAAAAGGCTCGAAAGCCCGACTATACACCATCAACAGCTGGAGCGGAGGTGTTCAGCTGCAAGAAGGTCTGAATGTCCATCAATAATTGCTAGAAAACATGGAAGAGAATTTTCGAATATCAAACCGCACATGATCATAAGCGGGAGAGGAGGTGTTCAAATGCAAGAAGGTGTGAATGTCCACCCATAATTACTGCAAAATGGGTAAGAAAAGGTACGAATGCCCAACCATACATGATCCTAACAGGGAGCGGAGGTGTTTGGCTGCGACAAGGTGTGTTTGTCCACCCATAATTAATGAAAAGCGGGCAACAAGTAGGTTTGAATACCCATCATCAAAAGCAGGAGTGGATGTGTTCGGCTACAAGAAGGTTTGAATGTCTGACCATAGTTTGTAAAAAGCGGGTAAGAAAAGGTTCGAATGCCCGAACATACACCATCAAAAGAGGGAGCGGAGGTTTTCAGCTGAAAGAAGGTCTGAATGTCCATCCATAATTTGTAATAATCGGGGAAGAAAAGGCTCGAAAGCCCGACTATACACCATCAACAGCTGGAGCGGAGGTGTTCAGCTGCAAGAAGGTCTGAATGTCCATCAATAATTGCTAGAAAACATGGAAGAGAATTTTCGAATATCAAACCGCACATGATCATAAGCGGGAGAGGAGGTGTTAAAATGCAAAAAGGTGTGAATGTCCACCCATAATTACTGCAAAATGGGTAAGAAAAGGTACGAATGCCCAACCATACATCATCAAAAGCAGGAGTGGATGTGTACGGCTACAAGAAGGTTTTAATGTCCGACCATAGTTTGTAAAAAGCGGGTAAGAAAAGGTTCGAATGCCCGAACATACACCATCAAAAGAGGGGAGCGGAGGTGTTCCACTGTAAGAAGGTAAGAATGTCTGACCATAGTTGGTAAAAAGCGGGTAAGAAAAGGTGAAAATACCCGACTGTACACAATCAATAGCGGGAGCGGAGTTGTTTGGCTACTAAAAGGTGTGAAAGTCCGACCCTGGTTTGTAAAAAGCGGGTAAGAGAAGGTGCGAATGCCCGACAATGTATGATCAAAAGAGGGAGCGGAGGTTTTCGGCTGCAAGAAGGTCTGAATGTCCAACAATAATTTTGTAAAAACCGGGGAAGAAAAGGCTCGAAAGCCCGACTATACATCATCAAAAGCGGGAGCGGAGGTGTTCAGCTGCAAGAAGGTCTGAATGTCCATCAATAATTGCTAGAAAACATGAAAGAAAATTTTCGAATATCAAAGCACACATCATCATAAGCGGGAGAGGAGGTGTTCAGCTGCAAGAAGGTGTGAATGTCCGACCATAGTTTGTAAAAAATGGGTAAGAAAAGGTGCGAATGCTCAACCATACATCATCAAAAGCAGGAGTGGATGTGTTCGGCTAAAAGAAGTTTTGAATGTCCGACTATAGTTCGTAAAATGCGGGTAAGAAAAGGTTCGAATGCCCGAACATACACCATCAAAAGAGGGAGCGGAGGTGTTCCGCTGTAAGACGGTGTGAATGTCCAACAATAGTTGGTAAAAAGCGGGTAAGAAAAGGTTAAAATACCCGACTGTACACAATCAATAGCGGGAGCGGAGTTGTTCGGCTACAAGAAGGTGTGAAAGTCCGACCATGGTTTGTAAAAAGCGGGTAAGAAAAGGTGCGAATGCCCGACAATGTATGATCAAAAGAGGGAGTGGAGGTTTTCGGCTGCAAGAAGGTCTGAATGTCCAACCATAATTTGTAAAAACCGGGGAAGAAAAGGCTCGAAAGCCCGACTATACACCATCAAAAGTGGGAGCGGAGGTGTTCAGCTTCAAGACGGTCTGAATGTCCATCAATAATTGCTAGAAAACATGAAAGAAAATTTTCGAATATCAAACTGCACATGATCATAAGCAGGAGAGGAGGTGTTCAGCTGCAAGAAGGTGTGAATGTCTACCCATAATTACTGAAAAATGGGTAAGAAAAGGTGCGAATGCCTAACCATACATCATCAAAAGAGGGAGCGGAGGTGTTCCGCTGTAAGACGGTGTGAATGTCCGACCATAGATGGTAAAAAGCGGGTAAGAAAAGGTTAAATTACCCGACTGTACACAATCAAAAGAGGGAGCGGAGTTGTTCAGCTAAGAGAAGGTGTGAAAGTCCGACCTTGGTTTGTAAAAAGCGGGTAAGAAAAGGTTCGTATGCCCGAATATACACCATCAAAAGCGGAAGCGGAGGTGTTCGGCTGCAAGATATTGTGAACGTCCGACCAAAGTTTGTAAAAAGCAGTTAAGAAAAGGTTCGAATATCTAACCAAACATAAGAATGAGTCTTTTCCGCTGTAGAATGCCCGACTATACACCATCAAATGCGGGAGCGGAGGTGTTCGGCTCTGAGTAGGTGTGAATATCCGACCATAATTGCTGAAGAATGTGTTAGAAAAGGTAAGAATGCTGGACCATACATCATCAAAAGCGGTAGAGATGGTGTTCGGCTGCAAAAAGGTGTGACTGTTCGACTAAAGTTTGTAAAAAGTGGGTAAGACAAAGTGCGAATGCCTGACAATGTATGATCAAAAGCGGGAGCAGAGCTGTTCGACTGCAAGTAGGTGTGAATGTCAGATCATAATTTGCAAAAAGCTGATGAGAAAGGGTGAGAATGCCCGACTATACATCATCAAATGCGGGAGCGGAGTTGTTCGGCTGTGAGTAGGTGTGAATCTCCGACCATAATTGCTGAAAAATGTGTTAGAAAAGGTAAAAATGCCGGTCCATACATCATCAAAAGCGAGAGAGGTTGTGTTCGGCTGCAAGTAGGTGTGAATGTCCAGCCATAATTACTCACAAACGGGTAAGAAAAGGTAGTATTGCCAGACCATATATGATCAAAACAGGGAGCGGAGGTGGTTCAGCTGCAAGAAGGTTTGAATGTCAAACTAAAGTTCAAATATATTAACAAAAGCGGGAGGAGAGGTCTTCGGATGAAATTGGTTGAAAATTTCCAACCATAATGTATAAAATGCGGTGAAAAAAAAGGTGTGATAGAACACTAAAAGGTGGAGCGGAAGTGTTCGGCTGCAAGAAGGTGTGAATGTCCGACTATATTTGGTGAAAAGCAGGTGAAGCAAGGTCTGAATGCCCAACCTTACATCATCAAAAGCAAGATCAGAGTTGTTTGGCTGCAAGAAGGCCATAGTTTGCCAAAAGCGGGTAAGGTGCGAATGTCCGACTAAATATCAACAAAATTTGGGGCGGAGGTTTTCGGATGCAAGTTGGTTGGAATATCCCACCATACAAGTATGGTGGAGAGGAAGCTGTGAATAGCCGACCATAGTTTGGAAAAAGCGGGTAAGAAAAGGTTTGAATGCCCGAACATACACCATCAAAAGAGGGAGCGGAGGTGTTCCGCTGTACGAAGGTGTGAATGTCCGACCATACTTGGTAAAAAGCGGGTAAGAAAAGGTTAAATACCCGACTGTACACAATCAATAGCGGGAGCGGATGTGTTCGGCTACAAGAAGGTGTGACAGTCCGACCATGGTTTGTAAAAAGCGGGTAAGAAAAGGTGCGAATGTCCGAAAATGTATGATCAAAAGAGAGAGCGGAGGTTTTCGGATACACGAAGGTTTGAATGTCCTACCATAGTTTGTAAATAGCGGGTAAGAAAAGGTTCGAATGCCCGACTATACACCATAAAAAGCGGGGAGCGGAGGTGTTCCGCTGTAAGACGGTGTGAATGTCCGACCATAGTTGGTAAAAAGCGGGTAAGAAAAGGTTAAAATACCCGACTGTACACAATCAATAGCGGGAGCGGAAGTGTTCGGCTACAAGAAGGTGTGAAGAAGATGCAGTAGAAGAAGTTGAAATCCAAATACACATTGATAAATATGAAGGACAAAGCAGTTCCCACTTGCCCATAAGAAAATAAGCTTATTCTCGGATTCCTGATCCTTCAGTGTTGCTCTTTCTTCTACTGCAAAATACAGTGTTGTTCTTTGTTTAAATCTATCGAGACATTGATAAATATGAAGGTAAAAGCCGTTTTAACATAGTTTGAGTGAAGGAATTGATTTTATAGAAAAAATCCCAAATCATGCAGAACTCCTCAAAAGGGGCGTATGGCTTAATCACAAGTGTGGTTCTTTCTCATTCAGGGTAGTATGAGGAAGTTTATGCTTGAAATATATGTAGAAATGGGTACATATGAAGGACAAAGCAGTGTTAACTTAGTTTGAGAGAAGGAATTCATTTTATACATAAAATCCCAAATCATGCAGAACGTATGAAAAGAAGCTTATTCTCGGATTCCTGATCCTTCAGTTTTGCTCTTTCTTCTACTGCAAAATACAATGTTGTTCTTTGTTGAAGTCGATCTAGACATTGATAAATATGAAGTAAAAAGCAGTTTTAACTTGGTTTGAGTGAATGAATTCATTTTATACATAAAATCCGAAATCGTGCAGAACTCATGAAAATAAGCTTATTCTCGGATTCCTAAAACTTTTGATTTGCTCTTTCTTTTATTGCAAAGTACAACGTTGTTTTTTTGCTTAAATCTATTGAGACATTGATAAATATGAAGGTAAAAGCCGTTTTAACATAGTTTGAGTGAAGGAATTAATTTTATAGATAAAATCCCAAATCATGCAGAACTCCTCAAAAGGGAGGTATGGCTTAATCACAAGTGTGGCTCTTTCTCATTCAGGGTAGTATGAGGAAGTTTATGCTTGAAATATATGTAGAAATGGGTACATATGAAGGACAAAGCAGTGTTAACTTAGTTTGAGAGAAGGAATTCATTTTATACATAAAATCCCAAATCATGCAGAACGTATGAAAAGAAGCTTATTCTCGGATTCCTGATCCTTCAGTTTTGCTCTTTCTTCCACTGCAAAATACAATGTTGTTCTTTGTTGAAGTCGATCTAGACATTGATAAATATGAAGGAAAAAGCAGTTTTAACTTGGTTTGAGTGAATGAATTCATTTTATACATAAAATCCGAAATCGTGCAGAACTCATGAAAATAAGCTTATTCTCGGATTCCTAAAACTTTTGATTTGCTCTTTCTTTTATTGCAAAGTACAACGTTGTTTTTTTGTTTAAATCTATTGAGACATTGATAAATATGAAGGTAAAAGCCGTTTTAACATAGTTTGAGTGAAGGAATTAATTTTATAGATAAAATCCCAAATCATGCAGAACTCCTCAAAAGGGAGGTATGGCTTAATCACAAGTGTGGCTCTTTCTCATTCAGGGTAGTATGAGGAAGTTTATGCTTGAAATATATGTAGAAATGGGTACATATGAAGGACAAAGCAGTGTTAACTTAGTTTGCGTGAAGAAATTCATTTTATACATAAAATCCGAAATCGTGCAGAACTCATGAAAATAAGCTTATTCTCGGATTCCTAAAACTTTTGATTTGCACTTTCTTTTACTGCAAAGTACAACGTTGTTTTTTGTTGAAATCTATCTAGACATTGATAAATACCAGCCGAAACTCTGCTGCCGCTTTTGATAATTTATGGTTGGGCATTCTTACCTTTTCTTACCCGCTTTTTACAAATTATGATCTTAGATTCACACCTACTTGCACTACTTACTACCTTCTCATCCACTTATGATCATGTGCGGTTGGGCTTTCGCACCTTTTCTTACCCATTTTTCAGTAATTATGGGTGGACATTCAGACCTTCTTGCAGCCGAAAACCTCCGCTCCTCTTTTGATCATACATTGTCGGGCATTCACACCTTGTCTTACCCGCTTTTTACAAACTTTAGTCGGACATTCAAACCAGCAGCTGAACCACCTCCGCTCCCTGTTTTGATCATATATGGTCTGGCAATAGTACCTTTTCTTACCCATTTGTGAGTAATTATGGCTGGACATTCACACCTTCTTGCAGCCGAACACAACCTCTCCCGCTTTTGATGATATATGGTCCGGCATTCTTACCTTTTCTAACACATTTTTCAGCAATTATTGTCGGACATTCACACCTACTCACAGACGATCACCTCCGCTCCCACATTTGATAGTGTATAGTCGGGCATTCTCACCCTTTCTCATCAGCTTTTTGCAAATTATGATCTGATATTCACACCTACTTGCAGTCGAACAGCTCTGCTCCCGCTTTTGATTATGTTTGGTTGGATATTCGAACATTTTCTTAATGCTTTTTACAAACTTTGGTCGGACGTTCACACCGTCTTGCAGCCGAACACCTCCGCTTCCGCTTTTGATGGTGTATAGTCGGGCATTCGAGCCTTTTCTTACCCACCTATTACTTACTATGGTTGGACATTCAAACCTTCTTGTAGCCGAACACATCCGCTCCTGCTTTTGATGATGTATGATTTGGCATTCGCACCTTTTCTTACCCATTTTTCAGTAATTATTGGTCGGACATTCAGACCTTCTTGCACCCGAACACCTCTGCTCCTGCTTTTGATGGTGTATAGTTGGGCTTTCGAGCCTTTTCTTCCCCGATTTTTACAAATTACGGTTGGACATTCAGACCTTGCAGCCGAAAACCTCCGCTCCCTCTTTTGATCATACATTGTCGGGCATTCGCCCCTTGTCTTACACGGTTTTTACAAACTTTAGTCAGACATTCACACCTTGCAGCTGAACCACCTCCACTCCCTGTTTTGATCATGTGTGGTCTGGAAATACTACCTTTTCTTCCCCCGTTTGTGAGTAATTATGGCTGGACATTCACATCTACTTGCAGCCGAAAAACAATCTCTCCCGCTTTTGATGATGTATTGTCCGGCATTCTAGTCTTTTCTATCACATTTTTCAGCAATTATGATCTGACATTCACACCTACTTGCAGTCGAACAGCTCTGCTCCCGCTTTTGATTATGTTCGGTTGGGTATTCAAACCTTTTCTTAACTGCTTTTTACAAACTTTGGTCGGACGTTCACACCTTCTTGCAGCCGAACACCCCCGCTTCCGCTTTTGATGGTATATATTCGGGTATTCGAACCTTCTCTTACCCGCTTTTTACAAACCATGGTTGGACTTTCATACCTTCTTGTAGCTGAACAACTCCACTCCTGCTTTTGATAATTTATGGTTGGACATTCGCATCTTTTCCTACCCATTTTTCAGTAATTATGGGTGGATATTCACATCTTCTTGCAGCTGAACACCTCCTCTCCCGCTAATGATCATGTAAGGTTTGATATTCGAAAATTTTCTTTCATGTTTTAAAGCAATTATTAATGGACATTCACACCTACTTGCAGCCGAACACCACCTCTCCCGTTTTTGATGATGTATGGACCGGCATTCTTACCTTTTCTAACACATTTTTCAGCAATTATGGTTGGAGAATCACACCTACTCACAGCCGAACAACTCCGCTACCGCATTTGATGGTGTATAGTCGGGATTTCCCACCCTTTTTCATCAGCTTTTTGCAAATTATGATCTGACATTCACACCTACTTGCAGTCGAACAGCTCTGCTCCCGCTTTTGATTATGTTTGGTTAGATATTCGAACCTTTTCTTAACTGCTTTTTTACAAACTTTGGTCGGACGTTCACACCTTCTTGCAGTCGAACACCTACGCTTCCGGTTTTGATAGTGTATATTCGGGCATACGAACCTTTTCTTACCCGCTTTTTACAAACCATGGTCGGACTTTCACACCTTCTCTTAGCTGAACAACTCCGCTCCCTCTTTTGATTGTGTACAGTCGGGTATTTTAACTTTTTCTTACCCGCTTTTTACCAACTATGATCGGACATTCACACCGTCTTACAGCGGAACACCTCCGCTCCCTCTTTTGATGGTGTAATGTTCGGGCATTCGAACCTTTTCTTACCCGCTTTTTACAAACCAGGGTCGGACTTTCACACCTTTTAGTAGCCGAACAACTCCGCTCCCGCTATTGATTGTGTACAGTCGGGTATTTTAACCTTTTCTTACCCGCTTTTTACCAACTATGGTCGGACATTCACACTGTCTTACAGCGGAACACCTCCTCTCCCGCTTATGATCATGTACGGTTTGATATTCGAAAATTTACTTTCTTGTTTCAAAGCAATTATTGATGGACATTCAAACCTTCTTTTTGATGGTGTATAGTCGGGCTTTCGAGCCTTTTCTTCCCGGTTTTTACAAACCATGATCGGACTTTCACACCTTCTTGTAGCCGAACACATCCGCTCCCGCTATTGATTGTGTATAGTCGGGCATTCGAACCTTTTCTTACCCGCTTTTTACAAACTATGGTGGGACATTCAAACCTTCTTGTATCCGAAAACCTCCGCTCTCTCTTTTGATCATACATTGTCGGACATTCGCACCTTTTCTTACCCGATTTTTACAAACCATGGTCGGACTTTCACACCTTCTTGTAGCCGAACACATCCGCTCCCGCTATTGATTGTGTACAGTCGGGTATTTTAACCTTTTCTTACCCGCTTTTTACCAACTATGGTCGGACATTCACACCTTCGTACAGCGGAACACCTCCGCTCCCTCTTTTGATGGTGTATGTTCGGGTATTCAAACCTTTTCTTACCCGCTTTTTCCAAACTATGGTTGGCTATTCACAGCTTCCTCTCCACCATACTTGTATGGTTGGATATTCACACCCACTTGCATCCGAAGACCTCTGCCCCAAATTTTGTTGATATTTAGTCGGACATTCGCACCTTACCCGCTTTTGGCAAACTATTGCCTTCTTGCAGCCAAACACCTCTGATCTCGCTTTTGATGATGTAAGGTTGGGCATTCAGACCTTGCTTCACCTGCTTTTCACCAAATATAGTCGGACATTCACACCTTCTTGCAGCCGAACACTTCCGCTCCACCTTTTAGTGTTCTATCACACCTTTTTTTCACCGCATTTTATACATTATGGTCGGAAATTTTCAACCACTCTCATCCGAAGATCTCTCCTCCCGCTTTCTTTAATATATTTGAACTTTAGTCGGAGACATTCAAACCTTCTTGCAGCTGAACCACCTCCGCTCCCTGTTTTGATCATATATGGTCTGGCAATACTACCTTTTCTTACCCGTTTGTGAGTAATTATGGCTGGACATTCACACCTACTTGCAGCCGAACACAACCTCTCTCGCTTTTGATGATGTATGGACCGGCATTTTTACCTTTTCTAACACATTTTTCAGCAATTATGGTCGGAGATTCACACCTACTCACAGCCGAACAACTCCGCTCCCGCATTTGATGATGTATAGTCGGGCATTCTCACCCTTTCTCATCAGCTTTTTGCAAATTATGATCTGACATTCACACCTACTTGCAGTCGAAAAGCTCTGCTCCCGCTTTTGATTATGTTTGGTTGGATATTCGAACCTTTTCTTAACTGATTTTTACATATTTTGGTTGGACGTTCACACCTTCTTGCAGCTGAACACCTCCTCTCCCACTTATGATCATGTGTGGTTTGATTTTTGAAAATTTTCTTTCATGTTTTCTAGCAATTATTGATGGACATTTAGACCTTCTTGCAGCTGAACACCACCTCTCCCGATTTTGATTATGTATGGACCGGCATTTTTACCTTTTCTAACACATTTTTCAGCAATTATGGTTGGAGATTCACACCTACTCACAGCCGAACAACTCCGCTACCGCATTTGATGGTGTATAGTCGGGCATTCTCACCCTTTCTCATCAGCTTTTTGCAAATTATGATCTGACATTCACACCTACTTCCAGTCGAACAGCTCTGCTCCCGCTTTTGATTATGTTTGGTTAGATATTCGAACCTTTTCTTAACTGCTTTTTACAAACTTTGGTCGGACGTTCACAATATCTTGCAGCCGAACACCTCCGCTTCCGCTTTTGATGGTGTATATTCGGGCATACGAACCTTTTCTTACCCGCTTTTTACAAACCAAGGTCGGACTTTCACACCTTCTCTTAGCTGAACAACTCCGCTCCCTCTTTTGATTGTGTACAGTCGGGTAATTTAACCTTTTCTTACCCGCTTTTTACCATCTATGGTCGGACATTCACACCGTCTTACAGCGGAACACCTCCGCTCCCTCTTTTGATGATGTATGGTTAGGCATTCGCACCTTTTCTTACCCATTTTTCAGTAATTATGGGTAGACATTCACACCTTCTTGCAGCTGAACACCTCCGCTCCCACTTTTGATGGTGTATAGTCGGGCTTTCGAGCCTTTTCTTCCCCGGTTTTTACAAATTATGGTTGGACATTCAGACCTTCTTGCAGCCGAAAACCTCCACTCCCTCTTTTGATCATACATTGTCGGGCATTCGCACCTTTTCTTACCCGCTTTTTACAAACCATGGTCGGACTTTCACACCTTTTAGTAGCCGAACAACTCCGCTCCCACTATTGATTGTGTACAGTCGGGTATTTTAACCTTTTCTTACCCGCTTTTTACCAACTATGGTTGGACATTCACACCTTCTTACAGCAGAACACCTCCGCTCCCTTTTTTGATTATGTATGGTTTGACATTCGCACCTTCTCTCACCCGCCTTTTACTATGGTCGGCCATTCACAGCTTCCTCTCCACCATACTTGTATGGTGGGATATTCACACCCACTTGCATCCGAAGACCTCCGCCCCCACTTTTGTTGATATTTAGTCGGTCATTCGCAGCTTACCCGCTTTTGGCAAACTATGGCCTTCTTGCAGCCAAACACCTCTGATCTCGCTTTTGATGATGTAAGGTTGGGCATTCAGACCTTGCTTCACCTGCTTTTCACCAAATATAGTCGGACATTCACACCTTCTTGCAGCCGAACACTTTAGTGTTCTATGAGGCATTCACATATTTTTTTTCACCGTATTTTATAGATTATGGTTGGAAATTCTCACCCACTCTCATCCGAAGACCTCTCCTCCCGCTTTTGTTAATATATAGTCGGGCATTCGAACCTTTTCTTACCCGCTTTTTACAAATTATGGTCGAACATTCACACCTACTTGCAGCTGAATACTTCCGCTCCACCTTTTAGGTATGTATGGTTGGCATTTGCACCTCTTTTTATACTGATTGCTGAAGATTAAGTTGTTCTTTCTCAAACTACAAATTTTTTTTAATTGTTGAAACTTGATTTGAAGTGGATAAATAAGGAGGACAAACAGTTTTAAGTCAGGCTGATAGAAGGAATTAATTTTATAGCAAAATCTGTATTTCGTCATATGTCGAGAGATGCTTATTGCTGAAGAAGTTCTTTCTCATTCTACAAAGTACAACGTTGTTTATCGTTGAAACTTGATTAGACATGAATAAATATGAAGGACAAAGCAGTCTTAACTTGGTTTGAGTTAATGAATTCGTTTTATAGGAGAATCCGAATTCGTGCATAACTCATAAAATAGAGCTTATTTTCGGATTCCTGAAGAATGAGTCTGGTTCTTTCTCATAATACAAAGTTTGTTGTTTATTGTTGAAACTTCATCAGAAGTGAAGAAATAAATGAATGCCTATCAACAAATATGGGATCTAATCTCTAGTGCTTCCTCTAAAATAATTTCCTTTCTCAATTTAGAAATGTGTGTGTGTAAGTCACAACACCCGTGACACCAAAACGGCTTTCTTTTCTCTACACTCTGCACTATGAGCACACACACCAAATCAGAAAGGCTTTTTTCTCTCTTTTCTACATTATGGACTGTGGGGACACAAAACCGCTCTCTCTCTTTCTTTTTTTTTTATCGTGTGCCAGGGCGTTGTCTCACGTATTAGATTATGCTTAAGATACGAATGGGTTTATCAGTCACATCAGAATCCATACATACTGATCCTCCCGTAATAAAATGGTCGGATCTTATCAAACACACTTTGTTTCTTGTGACAATCAAGTCAGCGAAACAGCGTATACACGTCAAGACACTGAATCAAGTTTGCCACAAGAACTCATAAGTTTGGCAGTATTGCTCTGCCGTCAGCAATCATACACCCATTTTATTTTCGTGAGACATGTGCAAGCACCTGTTCATCTACTGTTCTATCACTATGAATTAGTGATCTATTATCAATAAGGATACTTCTACAACTACTATCAAAGTATGTCCGGACTTCTTATGTTGTCAGTTGCTATATATGAATAAGTGGGTAGCTACTGACAAGCATTAAGCATGTCACACAGCCCAAACATATAACATTTCAGGACACACCACACAGTTAACAACCACAGTGAAGCGTGTCAAAGCCCAGACATGTAACATTCAACAGGACACTTACACAACACATTCAAATCAAACAGTCAGACAACATACAAGAACATATACCCCAGCCGGCATTGCTCCCTGCCTATTTTCGTACAGCACACTATGTGTGCGCACACCTTTATTCACAAACTCTTCAACTTATACTCTTTTACCGAAGCTGCTACAGCTCGATTGGCCGAATACCCTTTGATCCTATTTCGGTGAATTTGACATCTGCCTTACATATAACAGATTAGCGGTTTAGCAGTTTTAATTTAGTTTGAGTGAAGGAATTCATTTTATAGCAAAATCCGAAATCGTGAAGAACTCATGAAAGTAAGCTTATTCTCGGATTCCTGAAACTTTAGATTTGCTCTTTCTTTTACTGCAAAGTACAACGTTGTTTTTTTTTGTTTAAATCTTTCTAGACATGGTAAATATTAAGGACAAAGCAGTTTTCACATAGTTTGAGTGAAGGAATTCATTTTATAGATAAAATCCCAAGAGTCTGCTGAGAAAAGAGAGTGAATGCGAAGTAGACTTTAACACGGCTATGGGAGCGAGCCGAGTGTGGGCTAACCGGGAGAATTGCTTGAAAGAAACGCGACACCGAATGAGCGGTCAGAACAAAGCCTCAATACGGTTTTCCCGTGGTGTTTTTGTTGCTGCCTTGTCTTTTGCACAGAGTAAAAGACAAGGCAGCCATCGAATAGGGCCCGATTGTTCCTACTTGGTCAGCCGAGGAGCAAGGGGGGGGGGGGAGCAAGCGTTTCAACCGAGCAAAGCTCACCATGGGGAAGGTGGCTATGCCAACTAGCCTGATGCCCTGCTCCCGCAGTGACGGATAATCGTACTCTGGTTTCTCTTCATAACGTACAAGTCTTTCACCTTTTACTAAAGACTTCTGTGGAGAGCAGCACTAATGAGTTGTTTCTATTTTTGGCAGGCTTTACCTTTGCGGGTGAAGCCCTTTCTGTCTGTGCAAAAGAAATCTTGTTACTGTGCAGAGTGACTTCTCTGAGTAGAGTCGCCTTACTTGTTGCGACTGTGCCGATGTTCGAAGCTGGAGTGCAAAGTTGTTGCTTGAATGGTGCTTGCTGGAGCGTGCGGGAGTGCAAAGTTATACCATTTAAAAGGGCTGAAGAGTGCTCAGTGCAGCGGGTGGGCGGAGGTGCAAAGTGACACTCTGGCCACCTATGGCCATAAAAAGAACAGGGGTGTTAGCGGACAAGTGCGCATTGTGCCAGGAAGGGCCCTCGGACGTGAACCAGTGGACAGTTGTCGCTTCTCGGCCTTTTGGCTAAGATCAAGTGTAGTATCTGTTCTTATCAGTTTAATATCTGATATGTCCTCTATACGAGGACTACATATTAAATGGATTTTTAGCAATAGGAGTTGAAAAAGTAGCTTGCTCCGTTCACTCCAAGCATTGACCCCGTACTGCAGTGCCGCTGGGAACGGTGCGCTCTTCTCTACTCTTGTGAAAAAGCAAACAGCGGTGCAGGATGCAAGTTTCAGGGAGCCCAAGATGAAACTTTCTTTTAGTCTGCTGAGAAAAGAGAGTGAATGCGATGTAGACTTTAACCCGGCTATGGGAGTGAGCCGAGTGTCGGCTAACCGGGAGAATTGCTTGAAAGAAACGCCATACCAAATGAGCGGTCAGAACAAAGCCTCAATACGGTGTTCCCGTTGTGTTTTTGTTGCTGCCGCTGTTTGCTTTTTCACAAGAGCGCACCTGTTGAGGGGGGCTCTGGGGGGGCCTGGGTGATGGTGGGTCTCAGGCCCGGGCTGCTGCGACTGGTGTGACCGGGTGGTTTGTTTGTTTGTTTTTTGTTGTTGTTTGTTTGTTTTTTGTAGAGGTCCTCCGGAGTGGGGTTGGGTTGAGTGGGGTGGGGCGGGATGGGTACCTTCTGGGGGTACAGTAGCTCCCAGAATATGGTCGCTGCAGGCCCCGAGCCTGGTGGACATCAGGCCCTCCTGTCCTGTGTTGGCTCCCTGGTAGCGGGGATGCCTATTGCAGCCAGTCCCTGGCTGCCCCCAGTGTATATCCCCATTCTCCCTTCTGGCTCCTGTACACAGCACACACTCACACATGAAGGGTTTTGGGGGCGTGTGTGTTCGGTGGGGTGTAGTGGACTCTGCAGTAGTTGCACTCTGCAGTTCCCACCCCTGTTTTAATTACACCTTAGACATTACTACTTATCAAACACACTCACACACACACATTAGGTCTTGGGGGGTGGTTACACTGAGTGGCATCTGGTGGGCGGGGCTCTTTGGGTATGTAGGCTGCCCAGAGGGCCACGCTCCCAGTTCTACAAGTTTGGCTGCCCCTCAATTTTAATTGCTCACTATTAGAAAATATTGAAGAGCCAGAAGGGTGAGGGGAGGGGTCTTCTTCGCACACCCCTGCTTCCTGGTTGCTGCTCGGGGCGGGAGGGGCCAGGAGGATTAATTAATTGTTCTGCTGGTTTGGGGTCTGTGGTGGCTGGGGGGCTGCTGGCCCCCTGGTGTGCCCGCTGCACTACACCCCAGCGGAGTCGAGGGAGGGAGGACGTGTGGATGTATGGGACATGAAAGTGTGTGTGGTAATGATTGGGCCTGGATCTTGGACTTGCTGTCGCCTGGCCTGCCTGTGCTTCTCCCGATGGGGGGGGGCGGCGTGGCCTCTCTCCGCTGCTCGCGACTTCACCCACCTGTGGGCACGTCTTGACTCCCAGGGCACTTGGCCAGGGGTGCTGGGGCAGGCCACTGTGTGGCTGTCTGGGGCGCTTGGCCCTCCTGGGTATTGGGTGGGGCCTCTGTCGGGGGGTTTGGGGGCGCTCGGGCTCCTGGGGCCCGGATCCAGTGCACGGCCCATGTCTGGGCGGCTGGGGCCTGGCGACGTCGGTGGGCTGTTGCCCCTGGCTCCCGGAGGGCCTCTGCCCTATGCTTATGGGGGCTCTTTCCGGGGGCTTCCTCTGCAGTCTTCTGGGTGGATGCGTGGTTGCCCCTGCGGTGGGCTTCCTGGGTTCTGTGCTCTGTGGGGGCTGCTGGTGGCCTGGGTCTTGTGGCCCTCTCTGCCTGCTTCTGATTGCTTGGGGGGGCTGTGGATTGTGGCCCTGTACGCTTATACACTCATAACTAAGCACGGTTATCATGTAGGTCCTGTGCCATGGGTGTTGCATGTTCTCACACACACACAACCACATTCATTAGTCCAGTAGCATGGTCGCTAAGCAGTTGATGTATTATCATGTCGTCTCAGGTCATCTATATCCACAGCTGTGTTGTATGCGATGTATGTTCTGTTTTTCTCTTCTTTCCTCTTCTTCTTTCCTTGTCCCCCGGTCCGGTTCAGTTCTATTACATGTCATATATTGTAAACAGAAATAAATAAATGGGCATCAAGGGGAGCTTTACATTTATAAAACTTCCCTTGGCAAAGCAAATCTGTTTGGCATCAAAGGTATTCAGACTACAATTCTGCTGCCATAATGCTGAACACGATAAGGGGAAAAAAAAAAAAAGTAAAGAAGACAGTTCTGCCGAAAGCCAGGGACTAGACCTGTTCTAAGTTCTGTACTTTTTAAAAGGGAGCCAACACAGGACAGGAGGGCCTGATGTCCACCAGGCTCGGGGCCTGCAGCGACCATATTCTGGGAGCTACTGTACCCCCAGAAGGTACCCATCCCGCCCCACCCCACTCAACCCAACCCCACTCCGGAGGACCTCTACAAAAAACAAACAAACAACAACAAAAAACAAACAAACAAACCACCCGGTCACACCAGTCGCAGCAGCCCGGGCCTGAGACCCACCATCACCCAGGCCCCCCCAGGACCCCCTCAACAGGTGCGCTCTTGTGAAAAAGCAAACAGCGGCAGCAACAAAAACACAACGGGAACACCGTATTGAGGCTTTGTTCTGACCGCTCATTTGGTATGGCGTTTCTTTCAAGCAATTCTCCCGGTTAGCCGACACTCGGCTCACTCCCAGAGCCGTGTTAAAGTCTACTTCGCATTCACTCTCTTTTCTCAGCAGACTAAGAGAAAGTTTCATCTTGGGCTCCCTGAAACTTGCATCCTGCACCGCTGTTTGCTTTTTCACAAGAGTAGAGAAGAGCGCACCGTTCCCAGCGGCACTGCAGTACGGGGTCAATGGTTGGAGTGAACGGAGCAAGCTACTTTTTCAACTCCTATTGCTAAAAATCCATTTAATATGTAGTCCTCGTATAGAGGACATATCAGATATTAAACTGATAAGAACAGATACTACACTTGATCTTAGCCAAAAGGCCGAGAAGCGACAACTGTCCACTGGTTCACGTCCGAGGGCCCTTCCTGGCACAATGCGCACTTGTCCGCTAACACCCCTGTTCTTTTTATGGCCATAGGTGGCCAGAGTGTCACTTTGCACCTCCGCCCACCTGCTGCACTGAGCACTCTTCAGCCCTTTTAAATGGTATAACTTTGCACTCCCGCACACTCCAGCAAGCACCATTCAAGCAACAACTTTGCACTCCAGCTTCGAACATCGGCACAGTCGCAACAAGTAAGGCGACTCTACTCAGAGAAGTCACTCTGCACAGTAACAAGATTTCTTTTGCACAGACAGAAAGGGCTTCACCCGCAAAGGTAAAGCCTGCCAAAAATAGAAACAACTCATTAGTGCTGCTCTCCACAGAAGTCTTTAGTAAAAGGCGAAAGACTTGTACGTTATGAAGAGAAACCAGAGTACGATTATCCGTCACTGCGGGAGCAGGGCATCAGGCTAGTTGGCATAGCCACCTTCCCCATGGTGAGCTTTGCTTGGTTGAGACGCTTGCCCCCCCCCCCCCTTGCTCCTCGGCTGACCAAGTAGGAACAATCGGGCCCTATTCGATGGCTGCCTTGTCTTTTACTCTGTGCAAAAGACAAGGCAGCAACAAAAACACCACGGGAACACCGTATTGAGGCTTTGTTCTGACCGCTCATTCGGTGTCGCGTTTCTTTCAAGCAATTCTCCCAGTTAGCCCGCACTCGGCTCGCTCCCAGAGCCGTGTTAAAGTCTACTTCGCATTCACTCTCTTTTCTCAGCAGACTTTTGGGATTTTATCAATAAAATGAATTCCTTCACTCAAACTATGTTAAAACTGCTTTGTCCTTCATATTTACCATGTCTTGAAAGATTTAAACAAAAAAACCAACGTTGTACTTTGCAGTAAAAGAAATAGCAAATCTAAAGTTTCAGGAATCCGAGAATAAGCTTACTTTCATGAGTTCTTCACGATTTCGGATTTTGCTATAAAATGAATTCCTTCACTCAAACTAAATTAAAACTGCTAAACCGCTAATCTGTTACATGTAAGGCAGATGTCAAATTCACCGAATTAGGATTATTCGGTATTCGGCCAATCGAGCTGTAGCAGCTTCGGTAAAAGAGTATAAATTGAAGAGTTTGTGAATAAAGGTGTGCGCACACATGGTGAGCTGTAGGAAAATAGGCAGGGAGCAATGCCGACTGGGGTATATGTTCTTGTATGTTGTCTGACTGTTTGATTTGAATGTGTTGTGTAAGTGTCCTGTTGAATGTTACATGTTTGGGCTTTGACACTTCACGGTGGTTGTTAACTGTGTGGTGTGTCCTGAAATGTTATATGTTTGGGCTGTGTGACATGCTTAATGCTTCTCAGTAGCTACCCACTTATTCATATATAGCAACTGACAACGTAAGAAGTCCGGACATACTTTGATAGAGTAGTTGTAGAAGTATCCTTATTGATAATAGATAAACTAATTCATAGTGATAGAACAGTAGATGAACAGGTGCCTGCACATGTCTCACGAAAATAAAATGGATGTATGATTGCTGACGGCAGAGCAATACTGCCAAACTTATGAGTTCTTGTGGCAAACTTGATTCAGTGTCTTGACGTGTATACGCTGTTTCGCTGACTTGATTGTCACAAGAAACAAAGTGTGTTTGATAAGATCCGACCATTTTATTACGGGAGGATCAGTATGTATGGATTCTGATGTGACTGATAAAACCCATTCGTATCTTAAGCACAATCTAATACGTGAGACAACGCCCTGGCACACGATAAAAAAAAAAAGAGAGAGCGGTTTTGTGTCCCCACAGTCCATAATGTAGAAAAGAGAGAAAAAAGCCTTTCTGATTTGGTGTGTGTGCTCACAGTGCAGAGTGTAGAGAAAAGAAAGCCGTTTTGGTGTCACGGGTGTTGTAACTTACACACACACATTTCTAAATTGAGAAAGGAAATTATTTTAGAGGAAGCACTAGAGTTTAGATCCAACATTTGTTGATAGGCATTCATTTATTTCTTCACTTTTGATAAAAATGATAAGACTGACCTAAAGAATTGGAGGCCCATCACACTTTTAAACTTTGACTGTAAACTTTTTAGCAAGGTTTTAACGACACGGATGTCCTCTGTTTTAGAGGAGGTAATTCACCCAGACCAGGCTTGTGCCATCTCAGAGAGACAACTCACCGACAGCCTCGTACTGATTCGAGACATCATTGATTACGCTAGAGACAGAAACACCCGGCTTGTCATCTTAAATTTAGACTTTGAAAAAGCTTTTGATCGGGTCTCGCATCAATATCTCTTTCAGGTGTTGCAGCAATCGAATAGGGCCCGATTGTTCCTACTTGGTGAGATTTGCTTGGTTGAGACGCTTGCTCCCCCCCCTTGCTCCTCGGCTGACCAAGTAGGAACAATCGGGCCCTATTCGATGGCTGCCTTGTCTTTTACTCTGTGCAAAAGACAAGGCAGCCACAAACACCACGGGAACACCGTATTGAGGCTTTGTTCTGACCACTCATTCGGTGTCGCGTTTCTTTCAAGCAATTCTCCCGGTTAGCCCACACTCGGCTCGCTTCCAGAGCTGTGTTAAAGTCTACTTCGCATTCACTCTCTTTTCTCAGCAGATTAAAAGAAAGTTTCATCTTGGGCTCCCTGAAACTTCCATCCTGCACCGCTGTTTGCTTTTTCACAAGAGCAGAGAAGAGCGCACCGTTCCCAGCGGCACTGCAGTACTGGGTCGATGCTTGGAGTGAACGGAGCAAGCTTCTTTTTCAACTCCTATTCTTAAAAATCCATTTAATATGTAGTCCTCGTATAGAGGACACATTAAACTGATAAGAACAGATACTACACTTGATCTTAGCCAAAAGGCCGAGAAGCGATAACTGTCCACTGTTTCAGGTCCGAGGGCCCTTGCTGGCACAATGCGCACTTGTAGCAGTGTTCTTTTTATGGCCATAGGTGGCCAGAGTGTCACGTTGCACCTCCGCCCACCCGCTGCACTGAGCACTCTTCAGCCCTTTTAAATGGTATAACTTTGCACTCCCGCATGCTCCAGCAAGCACCATTCAAGCAACAACTTTGCACTCCAGCTTCGAACATCGGCACAATCGCAACAAGTAAGGCGACTCTACTCAGAGAAGTCACTCTGCACAGTAACAAGATTTCTTTTGCACAGACAGAAAGGGCTTCACCCGCAAAGGTAAAGCCTGCCAAAAATAGAAACAACTCATTAGTGCTGCTCTCCACGAAAGTCTTTAGTAAAAGGCGAAAGACTTGTATGTTATGAAGAGAAACCAGAGTACGATTATCCGTCACTGCGGGAGCAGGGCATCAGGCTAGTTGCCATAGCCACCTTCCCCATGGTGAGCGTTGCTTGGTTGAAACGCTTGCCCCTGTGCAATCGACAAGGCAGCAACAAAAACACCACGGGAACACCGTATTAAGGCTTTGTTCTGACCGCTCATTCGGTGTCGCGTTTCTTTCAAGCAATTCTCCCGGTTAGCCCACACTCGGCTCGCTCCCAGAGCCGTGTTAAAGTCTACTTCGCATTCACTCTCTTTTCTCAGCAGACTCTTGGGATTTTATCTATAAAATGAATTCCTTCACTCAAACTATGTTAAAACTGCTTTGTCCTTCATATTTACCATGTCTAGAAAGATTTAAACAAAAAAAAAACAACGTTGTACTTTGCAGTAAAAGAAAGAGCAAATCTAAAGTTTCAGGAATCCGAGAATAAGCTTACTTTCATGAGTTCTTCACGATTTCGGATTTTGCTATAAAATGAATTCCTTCACTCAAACTAAATTAAAACTGCTAAACCGCTAATCTGTTACATGTAAGGCAGATGTCAAATTCACCGAAATAGGATCTAAGGGTATTCGGCCAATCGAGCTGTAGCAGCTTTGGTAAAAGAGTATAAGTTGAAGAGTTTGTGAATAAAGGTGTGCGCACACATAGTGAGCTGTAGGAAAATAGGCAGGGAGCAATGCCGGCTGGGGTATATGTTCTTGTATGTTGTCTGACTGTTTGATTAGAATGTCTTGTGTAAGTGTCCTGTTGAATGTTACATGTTTGGGCTTTGACACTTCACGGTGGTTGTTAACTGTGTGGTGTGTCCTGAAATGTTATATGTTTGGGCTGTGTGACATGCTTAATGCTTGTCAGTAGCTACCCACTTATTCATATATAGCAACTGACAACATAAGAAGTCTGGACATACTTTGATAGTAGTTGTAGAAGTATCCTTATTGATAATAGATAAACTAATTCATAGTGATAGAACAGTAGATGAACAGGTGCCTGCACATGTCTCACGAAAATAAAATGGGTGTATGATTGCTGACGGCAGAGCAATACTGCCAAACTTATGAGTTCTTGTGGCAAACTTGATTCAGTGTCTTGACGTGTATACGCTGTTTCGCTGACTTGATTGTCACAAGAAACAAAGTGTGTTTGATAAGATCCGACCATTTTATTACGGGAGGATCAGTATGTATGGATTCTGATGTGACTGATAAACCCATTCGTATCGTAAGCATAATCTAATACGTGAGACAACGCCCTGGCACACAATCAAAAAAAAAAAGAGAGAGCGGTTTTGTGTCCCCACAGTCCATAATGTAGAAAAGAGAGAAAAAAGCCTTTCTGATTTGGTGTGTGTTCTCACAGTGCAGAGTGTAGAGAAAAGTGAGAAAAGAAAGCCGTTTTGGTGTCACGGGTGTTGTAACTTACACACACACATTTCTGAATTGAGAAAGGAAATTATTTTAGAGGAAGCACTAGAGTTTAGATCCCACATTTGTTGATAGGCATTCATTTATTTCTTCACTTCTGATGAAGTTTCAACAATAAACAACAAACTTTGTATTATGAGAAAGAACCAGACTCATTCTTCAGGAATCCGAAAATAAGCTCTATTTTACGAGTTATGCACGAATTCGGATTCTCCTATAAAACCTTAACTCTAACCAAGTTAAGACTGCTTTGTCCTTCATATTTATTCATGTCTAATCAAGTTTCAACGATAAACAACGTTGTACTTTGTACTTCTTCAGCAATAAGCATCTCTCGACATATGACGAAATACAGATTTTGCTATAAAATTAATTCCTTCTATCAGCCTGACTCAAAACTGTTTGTCCTCCTTATTTATCCACTTCAAATCAAGTTTCAACAATTAAAAAAATGTTGTAGTTTGAGAAAAAACAACTTAATCTTAAGCAATCAGTAGGGTAAGAAAGGGTAAGAAAAGGTGCAAATGCCAACCATACATCACTAAAAGGTGGAGCGGAAGTATTCGGCCTCAAGTAGGTGCGAATGCCTGACAATGTATGATCAAAAGAGGGAGCGGAGGTTTTCGGCTGCAAGGTCTGAATGTCCAACCATAATTTGTAAAAACCGGGGAAGAAAAGGCTCGAAAGCCCGACTATACACCATCAAAAGCGGGAGCGGAGGTGTTCGGCTGCAAGTAGGTGTGAATGTTCGACCATAATTTGTAAAAAGCGGGTAAGAAAAGGTTCGAATGCCCGACTATATATTAACCAAAGCAGGAGGAGAGGTCTTCGGATAAGAGTGGGTGAGAATTTACAACCATAATCTATAAAATGCGGTGAAAAAAAAGGTGTGAATACCCCATAGAACACTAAAAGGTAGAGCGGAAGTGTTCGGCTGCAAGAAGGTGTGAATGTCTGACCATAGTTTGTAAAAAGCGGGTAAGAAAAGGTTCGAATGCCCGAACATACACCATCAAAGGAGGGAGCGGAGGTGTTCTGCTGTAAGAAGGTGTGAATGTCCGACCATAGTTGGCAAAAAGCAGGTAAGAAAAGGTTAAAATACCCGATTGTACACAATCAATAGCGGGAGCAGAGTTGTTCCGCTACTAAAAGGTGTGAAAGTCCGACCATGGTTTGTAAAAAGCGGGTAAGAAAAGGTGCGAATGCCCGACAATGTATGATCAAAGGAGGGAGCGGAGGTTTTCGGCTGAAACAAGGTCTGAATGTCCATCCATATTTTGTAAAAATCTGGGAAGAAAAGGCTCGAAAGCCCGACTATACACCATCAACAGCTGGAGCGGAGGTGTTCAGCTGCAAGAAGGTCTGAATGTCCATCAATAATTGCTAGAAAACATGGAAGAGAATTTTCGAAAATCAAACCGCACATGATCATAAGGAGGTGTTCAAATGCAAGAAGGTGTGAATGTCCACCCATAATTACTGCAAAATGGGTAAGAAAAGGTACGAATGCCCAACCATACATGATCCTAACAGGGAGCGGAGGTGTTTGGCTGCGACAAGGTGTGTATGTCCACCCATAATTAATGAAAAGAGGGCAACAAGTAGGTTTGAATACCCATCATCAAAAGCAGGAGTGGATGTGTTCGGCTACAAGAAGGTTTGAATGTCTGACCATAGTTTGTAAAAAGCGGGTAAGAAAAGGTTCGAATGCCCGAACATACACCATCAAAGGAGGGAGCGGAGGTGTTCCGCTGTAAGAAGGTGTGAATGTCCAACCATAATTGGCAAAAAGCAGGTAAGAAAAGGTTAAAATACCCTATTGTACACAATCAATAGCGGGAGCAGAGTTGTTCCGCTACCAAAAGGTGTGAAAGTCCGACCATGAATTGTAAAAAGCGGGTAAGAAAAGGTGCGAATGCCCGACAATGTATGATCAAAAGAGGGAGCGGAGGTTTTCGGCTGAAAGAAGGTCTGAATGTCCATCCATAATTTGTAAAAATCGGGGAAGAAAAGGCTCGAAAGCCCGACTATACACCATCAACAGCTGGAGCGGAGGTGTTCAGCTGCAAGACGGTCTGAATGTCCATCAATAATTGCTAGAAAATATGAAAGAAAATTTTCAAATATCAAACTGCACATGATCATAAGCAGGAGAGGAGGTGTTCAGCTGCAAGAAGGTGTGAATGTCTACCCATAATTACTGAAAAATGGGTAAGAGAAGGTGCGAATGCCTAACCATACATCATCAAAAGAGGGAGCGGAGGTGTTCCGCTGTAAGACGGTGTGAATGTCCGACCATAGATGGTAAAAAGCGGGTAAGAAAAGGTTAAATTACCCGACTGTACACAATCAAAAGAGGGAGCGGAGTTGTTCAGCTAAGAGAAGGTGTGAAAGTCCGACCTTGGTTTATAAAAAGCGGGTAAGAAAAGGTTCGTATGCCCGAATATACACCATCAAAAGCGGAAGCGGAGGTGTTCGGCTGCAAGATATTGTGAACGTCCGACCAAAGTTTGTAAAAAGCAGTTAAGAAAAGGTTCGAATATCTAACCAAACATAAGAATGAGTCTTTTCCGCTGTAGAATGCCCGACTATAGACCATCAAATGCGGGAGCGGAGGTGTTCGGCTCTGAGTAGGTGTGAATGTCCGACCATAATTGCTGAAGAATGTGTTAGAAAAGGTAAGAATGCTGGACCATACATCATCAAAAGCGGTAGTGGTGGTGTTCGGCTGCAAAAAGGTGTGACTGTTCGACTAAAGTTTGTAAAAAGTGGGTAAGACAAGGTGCGAATGCCTGACAATGTATGATCAAAAGCGGGAGCGGAGGTGTTCAGCTGCAAGAAGGTCTACATGTCCATCAATAATTGCTAGAAAACATGAAAGAAACTTTTCAAAAATCAAACCGCACATGATCATAAGTGGGATAGGAGGTGTTCAGCTGCAAGGTGTGAATGTCCACCCATAATTCCTGAAAAATGGGCAAAAAAAGGTGTGAATGCCCAACCATACATCATCAAAAGCAGGAGTGGAAGTGTTCGGCTACAAGAAGGTGTGAACGTCCAAACAAAATATGTAAAAAGAAGTTAAGAAAAGGTTCGAATATCCAACCAAACATAATCAAAAGCGGGAGCAGAGCTGTTCGACTGCAAGTAGGTGTGAATGTCAGATCATAATTTGCAAAAAGCTGATGAGAAAGGGTGAGAATGCCCGACTATACATCATCAAATGCGGGAGCGGAGTTGTTCGGCTGTGAGTAGGTGTGAATCTCCGACCATAATTGCTGAAAAATGTGTTAGAAAAGGTAAAAATGCCGGTCCATACATCATCAAAAGCGAGAGAGGTTGTGTTCGGCTGCAAGTAGGTGTGAATGTCCAGCCATAATTACTCACAAACGGGTAAGAAAAGGTAGTATTGCCAGACCATATATGATCAAAACAGGGAGCGGAGGTGGTTCAGCTGCAAGAAGGTTTGAATGTCAAACTAAAGTTCAAATATATGAACAAAAGCGGGAGGAGAGGTCTTCGGATGAAAGTGGTTGAAAATTTCCAACCATAATGTATAAAATGCGGTGAAAAAAAAGGTGTGATAGAACACTAAAAGGTGGAGCGGAAGTGTTCGGCTGCAAGAAGGTGTGAATGTCCGACTATATTTGGTGAAAAGCAGGTGAAGCAAGGTCTGAATGCCCAACCTTACATCATCAAAAGCGAGATCAGAGTTGTTTGGCTGCAAGAAGGCCATAGTTTGCCAAAAGCGGGTAAGGTGCGAATGTCCGACTAAATATCAACAAAATTTGGGGCGGAGGTTTTCGGATGCAAGTGGGTGTGAATATCCCACCATACAAGTATGGTGGAGAGGAAGCTGTGAATAGCCGACCATAGTTTGGAAAAAGCGGGTAAGAAAAGGTTTGAATGCCCGAACATACACCATCAAAAGAGGGAGCGGAGGTGTTCCGCTGTACGAAGGTGTGAATGTCCGACCATACTTGGTAAAAAGCGGGTAAGAAAAGGTTAAAATACCCTACTGTACACAATCAATAGCGGGAGCGGATGTGTTCGGCTACAAGAAGGTGTAACAGTCCGACCATGGTTTGTAAAAAGCGGGTAAGAAAAGGTGCGAATGTCCGACAATGTATGATCAAAAGAGAGAGCGGAGGTTTTCGGATACACGAAGGTTTGAATGTCCTACCATAGTTTGTAAATAGCGGGTAAGAAAAGGTTCGAATGCCCGACTATACACTATAAAAAGCGGGAGCGGAGTTGTTCCGCTGTAAGACGGTGTTAATGTCCGACCATAGTTGGTAAAAAGCGGGTAAGAAAAGGTTAAAATACCCGACTGTACACAATCAATAGCGGGAGCGGAGTTGTTCGGCTACAAGAAGGTGTGAAAGTCCGACCATGGTTTGTAAAAAGCAGTTAAGAAAAGGTTCGAATATCCAACCAAACATAATCAAAAGCGGGAGCAGAGCTGTTCGACTGCAAGTAGGTTTGAATGTCCATCAATAATTGCTTTAAAATAAGAAAGTAAATTTTCGAATATCAAACCGTACATGATCATAAGCGGGAGAGGAGGTGTTCCGCTGTAAGACGGTGTGAATGTCCGACCATAGTTGGTAAAAAGCGGGTAAGAAAATGTTAAAATACCCGACTGTACACAATCAATAGCGGGAGCGGAGTTGTTCGGCTACTAAAAGGTGTGAAAGTCCGAGCCTTTTCTTCCCGGTTTTTACAAACCATGATCGGACTTTCACACCTTCTTGTAGCCGAACACATCCGCTCCCGCTATTGATTGTGTATAGTCGGGCATTCGAACCTTTTCTTACCCGCGTTTTACAAACTATGGTGGGACATTCAAACCTTCTTGTATCCGAAAACCTCCGCTCTCTCTTTTGATCATACATTGTCGGACATTCGCACCTTTTCTTACCCGCTTTTTACAAACCATGGTCGGACTTTCACACCTTCTTGTAGCCGAACACATCCGCTCCCGATATTGATTGTGTACAGTCGGGTATTTTAACCTTTTCTTACCCGCTTTTTACCAACTATAGTCGGACATTCACACCTTCGTACAGCGGAACACCTCCGCTCCCTCTTTTGATGGTGTATGTTCGGGTATTCAAACCTTTTCTTACCCGCTTTTTCCAAACTATGGTCGGCTATTCACAGCTTCCTCTTCACCATACTTGTATGGTTGGATATTCACACCCACTTGCATCCGAAGACCTCTGCCCCAAATTTTGTTGATATTTAGTCGGACATTCGCACCTTACCCGCTTTTGGCAAACTATTGCCTTCTTGCAGCCAAACACCTCTGATCTCGCTTTTGATGATGTAAGGTTGGGCATTCAGACCTTGCTTCACCTGCTTTTCACCAAATATAGTCGGACATTCACACCTTCTTGCAGCCGAACACTTCCGCTCCACCTTTTAGTGTTCTATCACACCTTTTTTTTCACCGCATTTTATACATTATGGTCGGAAATTTTCAACCACTCTCATCCGAAGACCTCTCCTCCCGCTTCTCCAACCATAATTGCTGAAAAATGTGTTAGAAAAGGTAAGAATGCCGGTCCATACATCATCAAAAGCGGGAGAGGTGGTGTTCGGCTGCAAGTAGGTGTGAATGTCCATTAATAATTGCTTTAAAACATGAAAGAAAATTTTCGAATATCAAACCTTACATGATCATTAGCGGGAGAGGAGGTGTTCAGCTGCAAGAAGATGTGAATATCCACCCATAATTACTGAAAAATGGGTAGGAAAAGATGCGAATGTCCAACCATAAATCATCAAAAGCAGGAGTGGAGTTGTTCAGCTACAAGAAGGTATGAAAGTCCAACCATGGTTTGTAAAAAGCGGGTAAGAGAAGGTTCGAATACCTGAATATATACCATCAAAAGCGGAAGCGGGGGTGTTCGGCTGCAAGAAGGTGTGAACGTCCGACCAAAGTTTGTAAAAAGCAGTTAAGAAAAGGTTTGAATATCCAACCGAACATAATCAAAAGCGGGAGCAGAGCTGTTCGACTGCAAGTAGGTGTGAATGTCAGATCATAATTGCTGAAAAATGTGATAGAAAGGACTAGAATGCCGGACAATACATCATCAAAAGCGGGAGAGGTGGTTTTTCGGCTGCAAGTAGGTGTGAATGTCCAGCCATAATTACTCACAAACGGGGGAAGAAAAGGTAGTATTTCCAGACCACACATGATCAAAACAGGGAATGGAGGTGGTTCAGCTGCAAGGTGTGAATGTCTGACTAAAGTTTGTAAAAACCGTGTAAGACAAGGGGCGAATGCCCGACAATGTATGATCAAAAGAGGGAGCGGAGGTTTTCGGCTGCAAGGTCTGAATGTCCAACCATATTTTGTAAAAATCGGGGAAGAAAAGGCTCGAAAGCCCGACTATACACCATCAAAAGCGGGAGCAGAGGTGTTCAGGTGCAAGAAGGTCTGAATGTCCGACCAATAATTACTGAAAAATGGGTAAGAAAAGGTGCGAATGCCAAATCACACATCATCAAAAGCAGGAGCGGATGTGTTCGGCTACAAGAAGGTTTGAATGTCCAACCATAGTAAGTAATAGGTGGGTAAGAAAAGGCTCGAATGCCCGACTATACACCATCAAAAGCGGAAGCGGAGGTGTTCGGCTGCAAGACGGTGTGAACGTCCGACCAAAGTTTGTAAAAAGCATTAAGAAAATGTTCGAATATCCAACCAAACATAATCAAAAGCGGGAGCAGAGCTGTTCGACTGCAAGTAGGTGTGAATATCAGATCATAATTTGCAAAAAGCTGATGAGAAAGGGTGAGAATGCCCGACTATACACTATCAAATGTGGGAGCGGAGGTGTTCGTCTGTGAGTAGGTGTGAATGTCCGACCATAATTGCTGAAAAATGTGTTAGAAAAGGTAAGAATGCCGGACCATATATCATCAAAAGCGGGAGAGGTTGTGTTTGGCTGCAAGAAGGTGTGAATGTCCAGCCATAATTACTCACAAACGGGTAAGAAAAGGTACTATTGCCAGACCATATATGATCAAAACAGGGAGTGGAGGTGGTTCAGCTGCAAGAAGGTTTGAATGTCCGACTAAAGTTTGTAAAAAGCGGGTAAGACAAGGTGTGAATGCCCGACAATGTATGATCAAAAGAGGAGCGGAGGTTTTCGGCTGCAAGAAGGTCTGAATGTCCACCCATAATTACTGAAAAATGGGTAAGAAAAGGTGCGAAAGCCCAACCGCACATGATCATAAGTGGATGAGAAGGTGTTCGACTGCAAGTAGGTGTGAATGTAAGATCATAATTTGTAAAAAGCGGGTAAGAAAAGGTAAGAATGCCCAACCATAAATTATCAAAAGCGGCAGCAGAGTTTCGGCTGGTATTTATCAATGTCTAGATAGATTTCAACAAAAAACAACGTTGTACTTTGCAGTAAAAGAAAGTGCAAATCAAAAGTTTTAGGAATCCGAGAATAAGCTTATTTTCATGAGTTCTGCACGATTTCGGATTTTATGTATAAAATGAATTTCTTCACGCAAACTAAGTTAACACTGCTTTGTCCTTCATATGTACCCATTTCTACATATATTTCAAGCATAAACTTCCTCATACTACCCTGAATGAGAAAGAGCCACACTTGTGATTAAGCCATACCTCCCTTTTGAGGAGTTCTGCATGATTTGGGATTTTATCTATAAAATCAATTCCTTCACTCAAACTATGTTAAAACGGCTTTTACCTTCATATTTATCAATGTCTTGATAGATTTAAACAAAAAAAAACAACGTTGTACTTTGCAGTAAAAGAAAGAGCCAATCAAAAGTTTTAGGAATCCGAGAATAAGCTTATTTTCATGAGTTCTGCACGATTTCGGATTTTATGTATAAAATGAATTCATTCACTCAAACCAAGTTAAAACTGCTTTTTCCTTCATATTTATCAATGTCTAGATCAACTTCAACAAAGAACAACATTGTATTTTGCAGTAGAAGAAAGAGCAACACTGAAGGATCAGGAATCCGAGAATAAGCTTATTTTCTTATGGGCAAGTGGGAACTGCTTTGTCCTTCATATTTATCAATGTGTAGATGGATTTCAACTTCTTCTACTGCAAAGTCCAATGTTTTTCTTTGTTGAAGTCGATCTAGACATTGATGAATATGGAAGGACAAAGCAGTTTTAACTTGGTTTGAGCAAAGCAATTCATTTTATAGCAAAATCCGAAATCGTGCAGAACTCATGAAAGCAGGCTTATACTCGGATTCCTGAAACTTTAGATTTGCTCTTTCTTTTACTGCAAAGTACAACGTTGTTTTTTTGTTTAAATATTTCTAGACATGGTAAATATGAAGGACAAATCAGTTTTAACATAGTTTGAGTGAAGTAATGCATTTTATAAGCAAAATCCCAAATCATGCAGAACTCACAAAATGCTTTTTGTCGCTTTTCACTGCTTTTTACAAACTTTGGTCGGACGTTCACACCTTCGTGTATCCGAAAACCTCCGCTCTCTCTTTTGATCATACATTGTCGGACATTCGCACCTTTTCTTACCCGCTTTTTACAAACCATGGTCGGACTGTCACACCTTCTTGTTGCCGAACACATCCGCTCCCGCTATTGATTGTGTACAGTAGGGTATTTTAACCTTTTCTTACCCGCTTTTTACCAAGTATGGTCGGACATTCACACCTTCGTACAGCGGAACACCTCCGCTCCCTCTTTTGATGGTGTATGTTCGGGCATTCAAACCTTTTCTTACCCGCTTTTTCCAAACTATGGTCGGCTATTCACAGCTTCCTCTCCACCATACTTGTATGGTGGGATATTCACACCCACTTGCATCCGAAAACCTCCGCCCCAAATTTTGTTGATATTTAGTCGGACATTCGCACCTTACCCGCTTTTGGCAAACTATGGCCTTCTTGCAGCCAAACAACTCTGATCTCGCTTTTGATGATGTAAGGTTGGGCATTCAGACCTTGCTTCACCTGCTTTTCACCAAATATAGTCGGACATTCACACCTTCTTGCAGCCGAACACTTCCGCTCCACCTTTTAGTGTTCTATCAAACCTTTTTTTTCACCGCATTTTATACATTATGGTTGGAAATTTTCAACCACTTTCATCCGAAGACCTCTCCTCCCGCTTTTGTTCATATATTTGAACTTTAGTTTGACATTCAAACCTTCTTGCAGCTGAACCACCTCCGCTCCCTGTTTTGATCATATATGGTCTGGCAATACTACCTTTTCTTACCCGTTTGTGAGTAATTATGGCTGGACATTCACACCTACTTGCAGCCGAACACAACCTCTCTCGCTTTTGATGATGTATGGACCGGCATTTTTACCTTTTCTAACACATTTTTCAGCAATTATGGTCGGAGATTCACACCTACTCACAGCCGAACAACTCCGCTCCCGCATTTGATGATGTATAGTTGGGCATTCTCACCCTTTCTCATCAGCTTTTTGCAAATTATGATCTGACATTCACACCTACTTGCAGTCGAACAGCTCTGCTCCCGCTTTTGATTATGTTTGGTTGGATATTCGAACCTTTTCTTAACTTCTTTTTACATATTTTTTTTGGACGTTCACACCTTCTTGTAGCCGAACACTTCCACTCCTGCTTTTGATGATGTATGGTTGGGCATTCACACCTTTTTTTTGCCCATTTTTCAGGAATTATGGGTGGGACATTCACACCTTGCAGCTGAACACCTCCTATCCCACTTATGATCATGTGCGGTTTGATTTTCGAAAAGTTTCTTTCATGTTTTCTAGCAATTATTGATGGACATGTAGACCTTCTTGCAGCTGAACACCTCCGCTCCCGCTTTTGATCATACATTGTCAGGCATTCGCACCTTGCCTTACCCACTTTTTACAAACTTTAGTCGAACAGTCACACCTTTTTGCAGCCGAACACCACCACTACCGCTTTTGATGATGTATGGTCCAGCATTCTTACCTTTTCTAACACATTCTTCAGCAATATGGTCGGACATTCACACCTACTCAGAGCCGAACACCTCCGCTCCCGCATTTGATGGTCTATAGTCGGGCATTCTACAGCGGAAAAGACTCATTCTTATGTTTGGTTAGATATTCGAACCTTTTCTTAACTGCTTTTTACAAACTTTGGTCGGACGTTCACAATATCTTGCAGCCGAACACCTCCGCTTCCGCTTTTGATGGTGTATATTCGGGCATACGAACCTTTTCTTACCCGCTTTTTACAAACCAAGGTCGGACTTTCACACCTTCTCTTAGCTGAACAACTCCGCTCCCTCTTTTGATTGTGTACAGTCGGGTAATTTAACCTTTTCTTACCCGCTTTTTACCATCTATGGTCGGACATTCACACCGTCTTACAGCGGAACACCTCCGCTCCCTCTTTTGATGATGTATGGTTAGGCATTCGCACCTTCTCTTACCCATTTTTCAGTAATTATGGGTAGACATTCACACCTTCTTGCAGCTGAACACCTCCTCTCCTGCTTATGATCATGTGCAGTTTGATATTTGAAAATTTTCTTTCATGTTTTCTAGCAATTATTGATGGACATTCAGACCGTCTTGCAGCTGAACACCTCCGCTCCAGCTGTTGATGGTTTATAGTCGGGATTTCGAGCCTTTTCTTCCCCGATTTTTACAAATTATGGTTGGACATTCAGACCTTCTTTCAGCCGAAAACCTCCGCTCCCTCTTTTGATCATACATTGTCGGGCATTCGCACCTTTTCTTACCCGCTTTTTACAATTCATGGTCGGACTTTCACACCTTTTAGTAGCGGAACAACTCTGCTCCCGCTATTGATTGTGTACAATAGGGTATTTTAACCTTTTCTTACCTGCTTTTTGCCAATTATGGTTGGACATTCACACCTTCTTACAGCGGAACACCTCCGCTCCCTCCTTTGATGGTGTATGTTCGGGCATTCGAACCTTTTCTTACCCGCTTTTTACAAACTATGGTCAGACATTCAAACCTTCTTGTAGCCGAACACATCCACTCCTGCTTTTGATGATGGGTATTCAAACCTACTTGTTGCCCGCTTTTCATTAATTATGGGTGGACATACACACCTTGTCGCAGCCAAACACCTCCGCTCCCTGTTAGGATCATGTATGGTTGGGCATTCGTACCTTTTCTTACCCATTTTGCAGTAATTATGGGTGGACATTCACACCTTCTTGCATTTGAACACCTCCTCTCCCGCTTATGATCATGTGCGGTTTGATTTTCGAAAATTCTCTTCCATGTTTTCTAGCAAATATTGATGGACATTCAGACCTTCTTGCAGCTGAACACCTCCGCTCCAGCTGTTGATGGTGTATAGTCGGGCTTTCGAGCCTTTTCTTCCCAGATTTTTACAAAATATGGATGGACATTCAGACCTTGTTTCAGCCGAAAACCTCCGCTCCCTCCTTTGATCATACATTGTCGGGCATTCGCACCTTTTCTTACCCGCTTTTTACAAACCATGGTCGGACTTTCACACCTTTTAGTAGCGGAACAACTCTGCTCCCGCTATTGATTGTGTACAATCGGGTATTTTAACCTTTTCTTACCTGCTTTTTGCCAACTATGGTCGGACATTCACACCTTCTTACAGCGGAACACCTCCGCTCCCTCCTTTGATGGTGTATGTTCGGGCATTCGAACCTTTTCTTACCCGCTTTTTACAAACTATGGTCAGACATTCACACCTTCTTGCAGCCGAACACTTCCGCTCTACCTTTTAGTGTTCTATGTATTCACACCTTTTTTTTCACCGCATTTTATAGATTATGGTTGTAAATTCTCACCCACTCTTATCCGAAGACCTCTCCTCCTGCTTTGGTTAATATATAGTCGGGCATTCGAACCTTTTCTTACCCGCTTTTTACAAATTATGGTCGAACATTCACACCTACTTGCAGCCGAACACCTCCGCTCCCGCTTTTGATGGTGTATAGTCGGGCTTTCGAGCCTTTTCTTCCCCGGTTTTTACAAATTATGGTTGGACATTCAGACCTTGCAGCCGAAAACCTCCGCTCCCTCTTTTGATCATACATCGTCAGGCATTCGCACCTACTTGCAGCCGAATACTTCCGCTCCACCTTTTAGTGATGTATGGTTGGCATTTGCACCTTTTCTTACCCTTTCTTACCCTACTGATTGCTTAAGATTAAGTTGTTTTTTCTCAAACTACAACATTTTTTTAATTGATTGAAACTTGATTTTGAAGTGGATAAATAAGGAGAGACAAACAGTTTTGAGTCAGGCTGATAGAAGGAATTAATTTTATAGCAAAATCTGTATTTCGTCATATGTCGAGAGATGCTTATTGCTGAAGAAGTACAAAGTACAACGTTGTTTATCGTTGAAACTTGATTAGACATGAATAAATATGAAGGACAAAGCAGTCTTAACTTGGTTAGAGTTAAGGTTTTATAGGAGAATCCGAATTCGTGCATAACTCGTAAAATAGAGCTTATTTTCGGATTCCTGAAGAATGAGTCTGGTTCTTTCTCATAATACAAAGTTTCTTGTTTATTGTTGAAACTTCATCAGAAGTGAAGAAATAAATGAATGCCTATCAACAAATGTGGGATCTAAACTCTAGTGCTTCCTCTAAAATAATTTCCTTTCTCAATTCAGAAATGTGTGTGTGTAAGTTACAACACCCGTGACACCAAAACGGCTTTCTTTTCTCTCTTTTCTCTACACTCTGCACTGTGAGAACACACACCAAATCAGAAAGGCTTTTTTCTCTCTTTTCTACATTAATGGACTGTGGGGACACAAACCGCTCTCTCTTTTTTTTTTTGATTGTGTGCCAGGGCGTTGTCTCACGTATTAGATTATGCTTACGATACGAATGGGTTTATCAGTCACATCAGAATCCATACATACTGATCCTCCCCGTAATAAAATGGTCGGATCTTATCAAACACACTTTGTTTCTTGTGACAATCAAGTCAGCGAAACAGCGTATACACGTCAAGACACTGAATCAAGTTTGCCACAAGAACTCATAAGTTTGGCAGTATTGCTCTGCCGTCAGCAATCATACACCCATTTTATTTTCGTGAGACATGTGCAGGCACCTGTTCATCTACTGTTCTATCACTATGAATTAGTTTATCTATTATCAATAAGGATACTTCTACAACTACTATCAAAGTATGTCCAGACTTCTTATGTTGTCAGTTGCTATATATGAATAAGTGGGTAGCTACTGACAAGCATTAAGCAGGTCACACCAGCCCAAAACATATAACATTTCAGGACACACCACACAGTTAACAACCACCGTGAAGTGTCAAAGCCCAAACATGTAACATTCAACAGGACACTTACACAAGACATTCTAATCAAACAGTCAGACAACATACAAGAACATATACCCCAGCCAGGCATTGCTCCCCTGCCTATTTTCCTACAGCTCACTATGTGTGCGCACACCTTTATTCACAAACTCTTCAACTTATACTCTTTTACCAAAGCTGCTACAGCTCGATTGGCCGAATACCCTTAGATCCTATTTCGGTGAATTTGACATCTGCCTTACATGTAACAGATTAGCGGTTTAGCAGTTTTAATTTAGTTTGAGTGAAGGAATTCATTTTATAGCAAAATCCGAAATCGTGAAGAACTCATGAAAGTAAGCTTATTCTCGGATTCCTGAAACTTTAGATTTGCTCTTTCTTTTACTGCAAAGTACAACGTTGTTTTTTTTTGTTTAAATCTTTCTAGACATGGTAAATATGAAGGACAAAGCAGTTTTAACATAGTTTGAGTGAAGGAATTCATTTTATAGATAAAATCCCAAGAGTCTGCTGAGAAAAGAGAGTGAATGCGAAGTAGACTTTAACACGGCTCTGGGAGCGAGCCGAGTGTGGGCTAACCGGGAGAATTGCTTGAAAGAAACGCGACACCGAATGAGCGGTCAGAACAAAGCCTCAATACGGTGTTCCCGTGGTGTTTTTGTTGCTGCCTGTCGATTGCACAGGGGCAAGCGTTTCAACCAAGCAACGCTCACCATGGGGAAGGTGGCTATGGCAACTAGCCTGATGCCCTGCTCCCGCAGTGACGGATAATCGTACTCTGGTTTCTCTTCATAACATACAAGTCTTTCGCCTTTTACTAAAGACTTTCGTGGAGAGCAGCACTAATGAGTTGTTTCTATTTTTGGCAGGCTTTACCTTTGCGGGTGAAGCCCTTTCTGTCTGTGCAAAAGAAATCTTGTTACTGTGCAGAGTGACTTCTCTGAGTAGAGTCGCCTTACTTGTTGCGATTGTGCCGATGTTCGAAGCTGGAGTGCAAAGTTGTTGCTTGAATGGTGCTTGCTGGAGCATGCGGGAGTGCAAAGTTATACCATTTAAAAGGGCTGAAGAGTGCTCAGTGCAGCGGGTGGGCGGAGGTGCAACGTGACACTCTGGCCACCTATGGCCATAAAAAGAACACTGCTACAAGTGCGCATTGTGCCAGCAAGGGCCCTCGGACCTGAAACAGTGGACAGTTATCCTCGGCCTTTTGGCTAAGATCAAGTGTAGTATCTGTTCTTATCAGTTTAATGTGTCCTCTATACGAGGACTACATATTAAATGGATTTTTAAGAATAGGAGTTGAAAAAGAAGCTTGCTCCGTTCACTCCAAGCATCGACCCAGTACTGCAGTGCCGCTGGGAACGGTGCGCTCTTCTCTGCTCTTGTGAAAAAGCAAACAGCGGTGCAGGATGGAAGTTTCAGGGAGCCCAAGATGAAACTTTCTTTTAATCTGCTGAGAAAAGAGAGTGAATGCGAAGTAGACTTTAACACAGCTCTGGAAGCGAGCCGAGTGTTGGCTAACCGGGAGAATTGCTTGAAAGAAACGCGACACCGAATGAGTGGTCAGAACAAAGCCTCAATACGGTGTTCCCGTGGTGTTTGTGGCTGCCTTGTCTTTTGCACAGAGTAAAAGACAAGGCAGCCATCGAATAGGGCCCGATTGTTCCTACTTGGTCAGCCGAGGAGCAAGGGGGGGGAGCAAGCGTCTCAACCAAGCAAATCCCACCAAGTAGGAACAATCGGGCCCTATTCGATTGCTGCAACACCTGAAAGAGATATTGATGCGAGACCCGATCAAAAGCTTTTTCAAAGTCTAAATTTAAGATGACAAGCCGGGTGTTTCTGTCTCTAGCGTAATCAATGATGTCTCGAATCAGTACGAGGCTGTCGGTGAGTTGTCTCTCTGAGATGGCACAAGCCTGGTCTGGGTGAATTACCTCCTCTAAAACAGAGGACATCCGTGTCGTTAAAACCTTGCTAAAAAGTTTACAGTCAAAGTTTAAAAGTGTGATGGGCCTCCAATTCTTTAGGTCAGTCTTATCATTTTTATCAAAAGTGAAGAAATAAATGAATGCCTATCAACAAATGTTGGATCTAAACTCTAGTGCTTCCTCTAAAATAATTTCTTTTCTCAATTTAGAAATGTGTGTGTGTAAGTCACAACACCCGTGACACCAAAACGGCTTTCTTTTCTCTACACTCTGCACTGTGAGCACACACACCAAATCAGAAAGGCTTTTTTCTCTCTTTTCTACATTATGGACTGTGGGGACACAAAACCGCTCTCTCTTTTTTTTTTTATCGTGTGCCAGGGCGTTGTCTCACGTATTAGATTGTGCTTAAGATACGAATGGGTTTTATCAGTCACATCAGAATCCATACATACTGATCCTCCCGTAATAAAATGGTCGGATCTTATCAAACACACTTTGTTTCTTGTGACAATCAAGTCAGCGAAACAGCGTATACACGTCAAGACACTGAATCAAGTTTGCCACAAGAACTCATAAGTTTGGCAGTATTGCTCTGCCGTCAGCAATCATACATCAATTTTATTTTCGTGAGACATGTGCAGGCACCTGTTCATCTACTGTTCTATCACTATGAATTAGTTTATCTATTATCAATAAGGATACTTCTACAACTACTCTATCAAAGTATGTCCGGACTTCTTACGTTGTCAGTTGCTATATATGAATAAGTGGGTAGCTACTGAGAAGCATTAAGCATGTCACACAGCCCAAACATATAACATTTCAGGACACACCACACAGTTAACAACCACAGTGAAGCATGTCAAAGCCCAAACATGTAACATTCAACAGGACACTTACACAACACATTCAAATCAAACAGTCAGACAACATACAAGAACATATACCCCAGTCGGCATTGCTCCCTGCCTATTTTCCTACAGCTCACCATGTGTGCGCACACCTTTATTCACAAACTCTTCAACTTATACTCTTTTACCGAAGCTGCTACAGCTCGATTGGCCGAATACCGAATAATCCTAATTCGGTGAATTTGACATCTGCCTTACATGTAACAGATTAGCGGTTTAGCAGTTTTAATTTAGTTTGAGTGGGGGGGGGGGGGGGGGGGGGGGGGGGGGAGCAAGCGTCTCAACCAAGCAAAGCTCACCATGGGGAAGGTGGCTATGCCAACTAGCCTGATGCCCTGCTCCCGCAGTGACGGATAATCGTACTCTGGTTTCTCTTCATAACGTACAAGTCTTTCGCCTTTTACTAAAGACTTCTGTGGAGAGCAGCACTAATGAGTTGTTTCTATTTTTGGCAGTCTTTACCTTTGCGGGTGAAGCCCTTTCTGTCTGTGCAAAAGAAATCTTGTTACTGTGCAGAGTGACTTCTCTGAGTAGAGTCGCCTTACTTGTTGCGACTGTGCCGATGTTCGAAGCTGGAGTGCAAAGTTGTTGCTTGAATGGTGCTTGCTGGAGCGTGCGGGAGTGCAAAGTTATACCATTTAAAAGGGCTGAAGAGTGCTCAGTGCAGCAGGTGGGCGGAGGTGCAAAGTGACACTCTGGCCACCTATGGCCATAAAAAGAACAGGGGTGTTAGCGGACAAGTGCGCATTGTGCCAGGAAGGGCCCTCGGACGTGAACCAGTGGACAGTTGTCGCTTCTCGGCCTTTTGGCTAAGATCAAGTGTAGTATCTGTTCTTATCAGTTTAATATCTGATATGTCCTCTATACGAGGACTACATATTAAATGGATTTTTAGCAATAGGAGTTGAAAAAGTAGCTTGCTCCGTTCACTCCAAGCATTGACCCCGTACTGCAGTGCCGCTGGGAACGGTGCGCTCTTCTCTACTCTTGTGAAAAAGCAAACAGCGGTGCAGGATGCAAGTTTCAGGGAGCCCAAGATGAAACTTTCTTTTAGTCTGCTGAGAAAAGAGAGTGAATGCGAAGTAGACTTTAACACGGCTCTGGGAGCGAGTCGAGTGCGGGCTAACCGGGAGAATTGCTTGAAAGAAACGCCATACCAAATGAGCGGTCAGAACAAAGCCTCAATACGGTGTTCCCGTTGTGTTTTTGTTGCTGCCGCTGTTTGCTTTTTCACAAGAGCGCACCTGTTGAGGGTGGGCCTGGGGGGGCCTGGGTGATGGTGGGTCTCAGGCCCGGGCTGCTGCGACTGGTGTGACCGGGTGGTTTGTTTGTTTGTTTTTTGTTGTTGTTTGTTTGTTTTTTGTAGAGGTCCTCCGGAGTGGGGTTGGGTTGAGTGGGGTGGGGCGGGATGGGTACCTTCTGGGGGTACAGTAGCTCCCAGAATATGGTCGCTGCAGGCCCCGAGCCTGGTGGACATCAGGCCCTCCTGTCCTGTGTTGGCTCCCTTTTAAAAAGTACAGAACTTAGAACAGGTCCAGTCCCTGGCTTTCGGCAGAACTGTCTTCTTTACTTTTTTTTTTTTCCCCTTATCGTGTTCAGCATTATGGCAGCAGAATTGTAGTCTGAATACCTTTGATGCCAAACAGATTTGCTTTGCCAAGGGAAGTTTTATAAATGTAAAGCTCCCCTTGATGCCCATTTATTTATTTCTGTTTACAATATATGACATGTAATAGAACTGAACCGGACCGGGGGACAAGGAAAGAAGAAGAGGAAAGAAGAGAAAAACAGAACATACATCGCATACAACACAGCTGTGGATATAGATGACCTGAGACGACATGATAATACATCAACTGCTTAGCGACCATACTACTGGACTAATGAATGTGGTTGTGTGTGTGTGAGAACATGCAACACCCATGGCACAGGACCTACATGATAACCGTGCTTAGTTATGAGTGTATAAGCGTACAGGGCCACAATCCACAGCCCCCCCAAGCAATCAGAAGCAGGCAGAGAGGGCCACAAGACCCAGGCCACCAGCAGCCCCCACAGAGCACAGAACCCAGGAAGCCCACCGCAGGGGCAACCACGCATCCACCCAGAAGACTGCAGAGGAAGCCCCCGGAAAGAGCCCCCATAAGCATAGGGCAGAGGCCCTCCGGGAGCCAGGGGCAACAGCCCACCGACGTCGCCAGGCCCCAGCCGCCCAGACATGGGCCGTGCACTGGATCCGGGCCCCAGGAGCCCGAGCGCCCCCAAACCCCCCGACAGAGGCCCCACCCAATACCCAGGAGGGCCAAGCGCCCCAGACAGCCACACAGTGGGTCAGCGCCTGCCCCAGCACCCCTGGCCAAGTGCCCTGGGAGTCAAGACGTGCCCACAGGTGGGTGAAGTCGCGAGCAGCGGAGAGAGGCCACGCCGCCCCCCCCCATCGGGAGAAGCACAGGCAGGCCAGGCGACAGCAAGTCCAAGATCCAGGCCCAATCATTACCACACACACTTTCATGTCCCATACATCCACACGTCCTCCCTCCCTCGACTCCGCTGGGGTGTAGTGCAGCGGGCACACCAGGGGGCCAGCAGCCCCCCAGCCACCACAGACCCCAAACCAGCAGAACAATTAATTAATCCTCCTGGCCCCTCCCGCCCCGAGCAGCAACCAGGAAGCAGGGGTGTGCGAAGAAGACCCCTCCCCTCACCCTTCTGGCTCTTCAATATTTTCTAATAGTGAGCAATTAAAATTGAGGGGCAGCCAAACTTGTAGAACTGGGAGCGTGGCCCTCTGGGCAGCCTACATACCCAAAGAGCCCCGCCCACCAGATGCCACTCAGTGTAACCACCCCCCAAGACCTAATGTGTGTGTGTGAGTGTGTTTGATAAGTAGTAATGTCTAAGGTGTAATTAAAACAGGGGTGGGAACTGCAGAGTGCAACTACTGCAGAGTCCACTACACCCCACCGAACACACACGCCCCCAAAACCCTTCATGTGTGAGTGTGTGCTGTGTACAGGAGCCAGAAGGGAGAATGGGGATATACACTGGGGGCAGCCAGGGACTGGCTGCAATAGGCATCCCCGCTACCAGGGAGCCAACACAGGACAGGAGGGCCTGATGTCCACCAGGCTCGGGGCCTGCAGCGACCATATTCTGGGAGCTACTGTACCCCCAGAAGGTACCCATCCCGCCCCACCCCACTCAACCCAACCCCACTCCGGAGGACCTCTACAAAAAACAAACAAACAACAACAAAAAACAAACAAACAAACCACCCGGTCACACCAGTCGCAGCAGCCCGGGCCTGAGACCCACCATCACCCAGGCCCCCCCAGAGCCCCCCTCAACAGGTGCGCTCTTGTGAAAAAGCAAACAGCGGCAGCAACAAAAACACAACGGGAACACCGTATTGAGGCTTTGTTCTGACCGCTCATTTGGTATGGCGTTTCTTTCAAGCAATTCTCCCGGTTAGCCGACACTCGGCTCGCTCCCATAGCCGGGTTAAAGTCTACATCGCATTCACTCTCTTTTCTCAGCAGACTAAAAGAAAGTTTCATCTTGGGCTCCCTGAAACTTGCATCCTGCACCGCTGTTTGCTTTTTCACAAGAGTAGAGAAGAGCGCACCGTTCCCAGCGGCACTGCAGTACGGGGTCAATGCTTGGAGTGAACGGAGCAAGCTACTTTTTCAACTCCTATTGCTAAAAATCCATTTAATATGTAGTCCTCGTATAGAGGACATATCAGATATTAAACTGATAAGAACAGATACTACACTTGATCTTAGCCAAAAGGTCGAGAAGCGACAACTGTCCAATGGTTCACGTCCGAGGGCCCTTCCTGGCACAATGCGCACTTGTCCGCTAACACCCCTGTTCTTTTTATGGCCATAGGTGGCCAGAGTGTCACTTTGCACCTCCGCCCACCCGCTGCACTGAGCACTCTTCAGCCCTTTTAAATGGTATAACTTTGCACTCCCGCACGCTCCAGCAAGCACCATTCAAGCAACAACTTTGCACTCCAGCTTCGAACATCGGCACAGTCGCAACAAGTAAGGCGACTCTACTCAGAGAAGTCACTCTGCACAGTAACAAGATTTCTTTTGCACAGACAGAAAGGGCTTCACCCGCAAAGGTAAAGCCTGCCAAAAATAGAAACAACTCATTAGTGCTGCTCTCCACAGAAGTCTTTAGCAAAAGGTGAAAGACTTGTACGTTATGAAGAGAAACCAGAGTACGATTATCCGTCACTGCGGGAGCAGGGCATCAGGCTAGTTGGCATAGCCACCTTCCCCATGGTGAGCTTTGCTTGGTTGAGACGCTTGCCCCCCCCACCCTTGCTCCTCGGCTGACCAAGTAGGAACAATCGGGCCCTATTCGATGGCTGCCTTGTCTTTTACTCTGTGCAAAAGACAAGGCAGCAACAAAAACACCACGGGAAAACCGTATTGAGGCTTTGTTCTGACCGCTCATTCGGTGTCGCGTTTCTTTCAAGCAATTCTCCCGGTTAGCCCGCACTCGGCTCGCTCCCAGAGCCGTGTTAAAGTCTACTTCGCATTCACTCTCTTTTCTCAGCAGACTCTTGGGATTTTATCAATAAAATGAATTCCTTCACTCAAACTATGTTAAAACTGCTTTGTCCTTCATATTTACCATGTCTTGAAAGATTTAAACAAAAAAACCAACGTTGTACTTTGCAGTAAAAGAAATAGCAAATCTAAAGTTTCAGGAATCCGAGAATAAGCTTACTTTCATGAGTTCTTCACGATTTCGGATTTTGCTATAAAATGAATTCCTTCACTCAAACTAAATTAAAACTGCTAAACCGCTAATCTGTTACATGTAAGGCAGATGTCAAATTCACCGAATTAGGATTATTCGGTATTCGGCCAATCGAGCTGTAGCAGCTTCGGTAAAAGAGTATAAGTTGAAGAGTTTGTGAATAAAGGTGTGCGCACACATAGTGAGCTGTAGGAAAATAGGCAGGGAGCAATGCCGGCTGGGGTATATGTTCTTGTATGTTGTCTGACTGTTTGATTTGAATGTGTTGTGTAAGTGTCCTGTTGAATGTTACATGTTTGGGCTTTGACACTTCACGGTGGTTGTTAACTGTGTGGTGTGTCCTGAAATGTTATATGTTTGGGCTGTGTGACATGCTTAATGCTTGTCAGTAGCTACCCACTTATTCATATATAGCAACTGACAACATAAGAAGTCGGGACATACTTTGATAGTAGTTGTAGAAGTATCCTTATTGATAATAGATAAACTAATTCATAGTGATAGAACAGTAGATGAACAGGTGCCTGCACATGTCTCACAAAAATAAAATGGGTGTATGATTGCTGACGGCAGAGCAATACTGCCAAACTTATGAGTTCTTGTGGCAAACTTGATTCAGTGTCTTGATGTGTATACGCTGTTTCGCTGACTTGATTGTCACAAGAAACAAAGTGTGTTTGATAAGATCCGACCATTTTATTACGGGAGGATCAGTATGTATGGATTCTGATGTGACTGATAAACCCATTCGTATCGTAAGCATAATCTAATACGTGAGACAACGCCCTGGCACACAATAAAAAAAAAAAAGAGAGAGCGGTTTTGTGTCCCCACAGTCCATAATGTAGAAAAGAGAGAAAAAAGCCTTTCTGATTTGGTGTGTGTTCTCACAGTGCAGAGTGTAGAGAAAAGAGAGAAAAGAAAGCCGTTTTGGTGTCACGGGTGTTGTAACTTACACACACACATTTCTGAATTGAGAAAGGAAATTATTTTAGAGGAAGCACTAGAGTTTAGATCCCACATTTGTTGATAGGCATTCATTTATTTCTTCACTTCTGATGAAGTTTCAACAATAAACAACAAACTTTGTATTATGAGAAAGAACCAGACTCATTCTTCAGGAATCCGAAAATAAGCTCTATTTTACGAGTTATGCACGAATTCGGATTCTCCTATAAAACCTTAACTCTAACCAAGTTAAGACTGCTTTGTCCTTCATATTTATTCATGTCTAATCAAGTTTCAACGATAAACAACGTTGTACTTTGTACTTCTTCAGCAATAAGCATCTCTCGACATATGACGAAATACAGATTTTGCTATAAAATTAATTCCTTCTATCAGCCTGACTCAAAACTGTTTGTCCTCCTTATTTATCCACTTCAAATCAAGTTTCAACAATTAAAAAAATGTTGTAGTTTGAGAAAAAACAACTTAATCTTAAGCAATCAGTAGGGTAAGAAAGGGTAAGAAAAGGTGCAAATGCCAACCATACATCACTAAAAGGTGGAGCGGAAGTATTCGGCTGCAAGTAGGTGCGAATGCCTGACAATGTATGATCAAAAGAGGGAGCGGAGGTTTTCGGCTGCAAGGTCTGAATGTCCAACCATAATTTGTAAAAACCGGGGAAGAAAAGGCTCGAAAGCCCGACTATACACCATCAAAAGCGGGAGCGGAGGTGTTCGGCTGCAAGTAGGTGTGAATGTTCGACCATAATTTGTAAAAAGCGGGTAAGAAAAGGTTCGAATGCCCGACTATATATTAACCAAAGCAGGAGGAGAGGTCTTCGGATAAGAGTGGGTGAGAATTTACAACCATAATCTATAAAATGCGGTGAAAAAAAAGGTGTGAATACCCCATAGAACACTAAAAGGTAGAGCGGAAGTGTTCGGCTGCAAGAAGGTGTGACTGTTCGACTATATTTGGTGAAAAGCAGGTGAAGCAAGGTCTGAATGCCTAACCTTACATCATCAGAAACGAGATCAGAGGTGTTTGGCTGCAAGAAGGCCATAGTTTGCCAAAAGCGGGTAAGCTGCGAATGACCGACTAAATATCAACAAAAGTGGGGGCGGAGGTCTTCGGATGCAAGTGGGTGTGAATATCCCAACATACAAGTATGGTGGAGAGGAAGCTGTGAATGGCCGACCATAGTAAAAAGCGGGAGAGAAAAGGTGCGAATGTCCAATCATACATGATGAAAACAGGGAGCGGAGGTGTTTGGCTGCGACAAGGTGTGTATGTCCACCCATAATTAATGAAAAGCGGGCAACAAGTAGGTTTGAATACCCATCATCAAAAGCAGGAGTGGATGTGTTCCGCTACAAGAAGGTTTGAATGTCTGACCATAGTTTGTAAAAAGCGGGTAAGAAAAGGTTCGAGTGCCCGAACATACACCATCAAAAGAGGGAGCGGAGGTGTTCCGCTGTAAGACGGTGTGAATGTCCAACCATAGTTGGTAAAAAGCGGGTAAGAAAAGGTTAAAATACCCGACTGTACACAATCAATAGCGGGAGCGGAGTTGTTCGGCTACAAGAAGGTGTGAAAGTCCGACCATGGTTTGTAAAAAGCGGGTAAGAAAAGGTGCGAATGCCCGACAATGTATGATCAAAAGAGGGAGTGGAGGTTTTCGGCTGCAAGAAGGTCTGAATGTCCAACCATAATTTGTAAAAACCGGGGAAGAAAAGGCTCGAAAGCCCGACTATACACCATCAAAAGTGGGAGCGGAGGTGTTCAGCTTCAAGACGGTCGGAATGTCCATCAATAATTGCTAGAAAACATGAAAGAAAATTTTCGAATATCAAACTGCACATGATCATAAGCAGGAGAGGAGGTGTTCAGCTGCAATAAGGTGTGAATGTCTACCCATAATTACTGAAAAATGGGTAAGAAAAGGTGCGAATGCCTAACCATACATCATCAAAAGAGGGAGCGGAGGTGTTCCGCTGTAAGACGGTGTGAATGTCCGACCATAGATGGTAAAAAGCGGGTAAGAAAAGGTTAAATTACCCGACTGTACACAATCAAAAGAGGGAGCAGAGTTGTTCAGCTAAGAGAAGGTGTGAAAGTCCGACCTTGGTTTGTAAAAAGCGGGTAAGAAAAGGTTCGTATGCCCGAATATACACCATCAAAAGCGGAAGCGGAGGTGTTCGGCTGCAAGATATTGTGAACGTCCGACCAAAGTTTGTAAAAAGCAGTTAAGAAAAGGTTCGAATATCTAACCAAACATAAGAATGAGTCTTTTCCGCTGTAGAATGCCCGACTATAGACCATCAAATGCGGGAGCGGAGGTGTTCGGCTCTGAGTAGGTGTGAATGTCCGACCATAATTGCTGAAGAATGTGTTAGAAAAGGTAAGAATGCTGGACCATACATCATCAAAAGCGGTAGAGATGGTGTTCGGCTGCAAAAAGGTGTGACTGTTCGACTAAAGTTTGTAAAAAGTGGGTAAGACAAAGTGCGAATGCCTGACAATGTATGATCAAAAGCGGGAGCGGAGGTGTTCAGCTGCAAGAAGGTCTACATGTCCATCAATAATTGCTAGAAAACATGAAAGAAACTTTTCGAAAATCAAACCGCACATGATCATAAGGGTAAGAAAAGGTTAAAATACCCGACTGTACACAATCAATAGCGGGAGCGGATGTGTTTGGCTACAAGAAGGTGTGACAGTCCGACCATGGTTTGTAAAAAGCAGGTATGAAAAGGTGCGAATGTCCGAAAATGTATGATCAAAAGAGAGAGCGGAGGTTTTCGGATACACGAAGGTTTGAATGTCCTACCATAGTTTGTAAATAGCGGGTAAGAAAAGGTTCGAATGCCCGACTATACACCATAAAAAGCGGGAGCGGAGGTGTTCCGCTGTAAGACGGTGTGAATGTCCGACCATAGTTGGTAAAAAGCGGGTAAGAAAAGGTTAAAATACCCGACTGTACACAATCAATAGCGGGAGCGGAAGTGTTCGGCTACAAGAAGGTGTGAAGAAGATGCAGTAGAAGAAGTTGAAATCCAAATACACATTGATAAATATGAAGGACAAAGCAGTTCCCACTTACCCATAAGAAAATAAGCTTATTCTCGGATTCCTGATCCTTCAGTTTTTCTCTTTCTTCTACTGCAAAATACAATGTTGTTCTTTGTTGAAGTCGATCTAGACATTGATAAATATGAAGGAAAAAGCAGTTTTAACTTGGTTTGAGTGAATGAATTCATTTTATACATAAAATCCGAAATCGTGCAGAACTCATGAAAATAAGCTTATTCTCGGATTCCTAAAACTTTTGATTTGCTCTTTCTTTTATTGCAAAGTACAACGTTGTTTTTTTGCTTAAATATATTGAGACATTGATAAATATGAAGGAAAAAGCAGTTTTAACTTGGTTTGAGTGAATGAATTCATTTTATACATAAAATCCGAAATCGTGCAGAACTCATGAAAATAAGCTTATTCTCGGATTCCTAAAACTTTTGATTGGCTCTTTCTTTTACTGCAAAGTACAACGTTGTTTTTTTTTTGTTTAAATCTATCGAGACATTGATAAATATGAAGGTAAAAGCCGTTTTAACATAGTTTGAGTGAAGGAATTGATTTTATAGATAAAATCCCAAATCATGCAGAACTCCTCAAAAGGGGCGTATGGCTTAATCACAAGTGTGGTTCTTTCTCATTCAGGGTAGTATGAGGAAGTTTATGCTTGAAATATATGTAGAAATGGGTACATATGAAGGACAAAGCAGTGTTAACTTAGTTTGAGTGAAGGAATTCATTTTATACATAAAATCCCAAATCATGCAGAACGTATGAAAAGAAGCTTATTCTCGGATTCCTGATCCTTCAGTTTTGCTCTTTCTTCTACTGCAAAATACAATGTTGTTCTTTGTTGAAGTCGATCTAGACATTGATAAATATGAAGGAAAAAGCAGTTTTAACTTGGTTTGAGTGAATGAATTCATTTTATACATAAAATCCGAAATCGTGCAGAACTCATGAAAATAAGCTTATTCTCGGATTCCTAAAACTTTTGATTTGCTCTTTCTTTTATTGCAAAGTACAACGTTGTTTTTTTGTTTAAATCTATCGAGACATTGATAAATATGAAGGTAAAAGCCGTTTTAACATAGTTTGAGTGAAGGAATTAATTTTATAGATAAAATCCCAAATCATGCAGAACTCCTCAAAAGGGAGGTATGGCTTAATCACAAGTGTGGCTCTTTCTCATTCAGGGTAATATGAGGAAGTTTATGCTTGAAATATATGTAGAAATGGGTACATATGAAGGACAAAGCAGTGTTAACTTAGTTTGCGTGAAGAAATTCATTTTATACATAAAATCCGAAATCGTGCAGAACTCATGAAAATAAGCTTATTCTCGGATTCCTAAAACTTTTGATTTGCACTTTCTTTTACTGCAAAGTACAACGTTGTTTTTTGTTGAAATCTATCTAGACATTGATAAATACCAGCCGAAACTCTGCTGCCGCTTTTGATAATTTATGGTTGGGCATTCTTACCTTTTCTTACCCGCTTTTTACAAATTATGATCTTACATTCACACCTACTTGCAGTCGAACACCTTCTCATCCACTTATGATCATGTGCGGTTGGGCTTTCGCACCTTTTCTTACCCATTTTTCAGTAATTATGGGTGGACATTCAGACCTTCTTGCAGCCGAAAACCTCCGCTCCTCTTTTGATCATACATTGTCGGGCATTCACACCTTGTCTTACCCGCTTTTTACAAACTTTAGTCGGACATTCAAACCTTCTTGCAGCTGAACCACCTCCACTCCCTGTTTTGATCATATATGGTCTGGCAATAGTACCTTTTCTTACCCGTTTGTGAGTAATTATGGCTGGACATTCACACCTTCTTGCAGCCAAACACAACCTCTCCCGCTTTTGATGATATATGGTCCGGCATTCTTACCTTTTCTAACACATTTTTCAGCAATTATGGTCGGACATTCACACCTACTCACAGACGAACACCTCCGCTCCCACATTTGACAGTGTATAGTCGGGCATTCTCACCCTTTCTCATCAGCTTTTTGCAAATTATGATCTGATATTCACACCTACTTGCAGTCGAACAGCTCTGCTCCCGCTTTTGATTATGTTTGGTTGGATATTCGAACATTTTCTTAATGCTTTTTACAAACTTTGGTCGGACGTTCACACCGTCTTGCAGCCGAACACCTCCGCTTACGCTTTTGATGGTGTATAGTCGGGCATTCGAGCCTTTTCTTACCCACCTATTACTTACTATGGTTGGACATTCAAACCTTCTTGTAGCCGAACACATCCGCTCCTGCTTTTGATGATGTGTGATTTGGCATTCGCACCTTTTCTTACCCATTTTTCAGTAATTATTGGTCGGACATTCAGACCTTCTTGCACCTGAACACCTCTGCTCCCGCTTTTGATGGTGTATAGTCGGGCTTTCGAGCCTTTTCTTCCCCGATTTTTACAAATTATGGTTGGACATTCAGACCTTGCAGCCGAAAACCTCCGCTCCCTCTTTTGATCATACATTGTCGGGCATTCGCCCCTTGTCTTACACGGTTTTTACAAACTTTAGTCAGACATTCACACCTTGCAGCTGAACCACCTCCATTCCCTGTTTTGATCATGTGTGGTCTGGAAATACTACCTTTTCTTCCCCCGTTTGTGAGTAATTATGGCTGGACATTCACACCTACTTGCAGCCGAAAAACCACCTCTCCCGCTTTTGATGATGTATTGTCCGGCATTCTAGTCTTTTCTATCACATTTTTCAGCAATTATGATCTGACATTCACACCTACTTGCAGTCGAACAGCTCTGCTCCCGCTTTTGATTATGTTCGGTTGGATATTCAAACCTTTTCTTAACTGCTTTTTACAAACTTTGGTCGGACGTTCACACCTTCTTGCAGCCGAACACCCCCGCTTCCGCTTTTGATGGTATATATTCAGGTATTCGAACCTTCTCTTACCCGCTTTTTACAAACCATGGTTGGACTTTCATACCTTCTTGTAGCTGAACAACTCCACTCCTGCTTTTGATGATTTATGGTTGGACATTCGCATCTTTTCCTACCCATTTTTCAGTAATTATGGGTGGATATTCACATCTTCTTGCAGCTGAACACCTCCTCTCCCGCTAATGATCATGTAAGGTTTGATATTCGAAAATTTTCTTTCATGTTTTAAAGCAATTATTAATGGACATTCACACCTACTTGCAGCCGAACACCACCTCTCCCGCTTTTGATGATGTATGGACCGGCATTCTTACCTTTTCTAACACATTTTTCAGCAATTACGGTTGGAGAATCACACCTACTCACAGCCGAACAACTCCGCTACAGCATTTGATGGTGTATAGTCGGGATTTCTCACCCTTTCTCATCAGCTTTTTGCAAATTATTCTCTGACATTCACACCTACTTGCAGTCGAACAGCTCTGCTCCCGCTTTTGATTATGTTTGGTTAGATATTCGAACCTTTTCTTAACTGCTTTTTTACAAACTTTGGTCGGACGTTCACACCTTCTTGCAGCCGAACACCTACGCTTCCGGTTTTGATAGTGTATATTCGGGCATACGAACCTTTTCTTACCCGCTTTTTACAAACCATGGTCGGACTTTCACACCTTCTCTTAGCTGAACAACTCCGCTCCCTCTTTTGATTGTGTACAGTCGGGTATTTTAACCTTTTCTTACCCGCTTTTTACCAACTATGATCGGACATTCACACCGTCTTACAGCGGAACACCTCCTCTCCCGCTTATGATCATGTACGGTTTGATATTCGAAAATTTACTTTCTTATTTTAAAGCAATTATTGATGGACATTCAAACCTTCTTTTTGATGGTGTATAGTCGGGCTTTCGAGCCTTTTCTTCCCGATTTTTACAAACCATGGTGTGACTTTCACACCTTCTTGTAGCCGAACAACTCCGCTCCCGCTATTGATTGTGTACAGTCGGGTATTTTAACCTTTTCTTACCCGCTTTTTACCAACTATGGTCGGACATTCACACCGTCTTACAGCGGAACACCTCTGCTCCCGCTTTTGATCATGTAAGGTTTGATATTCGAAAATTTTCTTTCATGTTTTAAAGCAATTATTAATGGACATTCACACCTACTTGCAGCCGAAAACCACCTCTCCCGCTTTTGATGATGTATGGACCGGCATTCTTACCTTTTCTAACACATTTTTCAGCAATTATGGTTGGAGAATCACACCTACTCACAGCCGAACAACTCCGCTACCGCATTTGATGGTGTATAGTCGGGATTTCTCACCCTTTTTCATCAGCTTTTTGCAAATTATTCTCTGACATTCACACCTACTTGCAGTCGAACAGCTCTGCTCCCGCTTTTGATTATGTTTGGTTAGATATTCGAACCTTTTCTTAACTGCTTTTTTACAAACCTTGGTCGGACGTTCACACCTTCTTGCAGCCGAACACCTACGCTTCCGGTTTTGATAGTGTATATTCGGGCATACGAACCTTTTCTTACCCGCTTTTTACAAACCATGGTCGGACTTTCACACCTTCTCTTAGCTGAACAACTCCGCTCCCTCTTTTGATTGTGTACAGTCGGGTATTTTAACCTTTTCTTACCCGCTTTTTACCAACTATGATCGGACATTCACACCGTCTTACAGCGGAACACCTCCGCTCCCTCTTTTGATGGTGTATGTTCGGGCATTCGAACCTTTTCTTACCCGCTTTTTACAAACTATGGTCAGACATTCACACCTTCTTGCAGCCGAACACTTCCGCTCTACCTTTTAGTGTTCTATGGGGTATTCACACCTTTTTTTTCACCGCATTTTATAGATTATGGTTGTAAATTCTCACCCACTCTTATCCGAAGACCTCTCCTCCTGCTTTGGTTAATATATAGTCGGGCATTCGAACCTTTTCTTACCCGCTTTTTACAAATTATGGTCGAACATTCACACCTACTTGCAGCCGAACACCTCCGCTCCCGCTTTTGATGGTGTATAGTCAGGCTTTCGAGCCTTTTCTTCCCCGGTTTTTACAAATTATGGTTGGACATTCAGACCTTGCAGCCGAAAACCTCCGCTCCCTCTTTTGATCATACATTGTCAGGCATTCGCACCTACTTGCAGCCGAATACTTCCGCTCCACCTTTTAGTGATGTATGGTTGGCATTTGCACCTTTTCTTACCCTTTCTTACCCTACTGATTGCTTAAGATTAAGTTGTTTTTTCTCAAACTACAACATTTTTTTAATTGTTGAAACTTGATTTGAAGTGGATAAATAAGGAGGACAAACAGTTTTGAGTCAGGCTGATAGAAGGAATTAATTTTATAGCAAAATCTGTATTTCGTCATATGTCGAGAGATGCTTATTGCTGAAGAAGTACAAAGTACAACGTTGTTTATCGTTGAAACTTGATTAGACATGAATAAATATGAAGGACAAAGCAGTCTTAACTTGGTTAGAGTTAAGGTTTTATAGGAGAATCCGAATTCGTGCATAACTCGTAAAATAGAGCTTATTTTCGGATTCCTGAAGAATGAGTCTGGTTCTTTCTCATAATACAAAGTTTGTTGTTTATTGTTGAAACTTCATCAGAAGTGAAGAAATAAATGAATGCCTATCAACAAATGTGGGATCTAAACTCTAGTGCTTCCTCTAAAATAATTTCCTTTCTCAATTCAGAAATGTGTGTGTGTAAGTTACAACACCCGTGACACCAAAACGGCTTTCTTTTCTCTCTTTTCTCTACACTCTGCACTGTGAGAACACACACCAAATCAGAAAGGCTTTTTTCTCTCTTTTCTACATTATGGACTGTGGGGACACAAAACCGATCTCTCTTTTTTTTTTTGATTGTGTGCCAGGGCGTTGTCTCACGTATTAGATTATGCTTACGATACGAATGGGTTTATCAGTCACATCAGAATCCATACATACTGATCCTCCCGTAATAAAATGGTCGGATCTTATCAAACACACTTTGTTTCTTGTGACAATCAAGTCAGCGAAACAGCGTATACACGTCAAGACACTGAATCAAGTTTGCCACAAGAACTCATAAGTTTGGCAGTATTGCTCTGCCGTCAGCAATCATACACCCATTTTATTTTCGTGAGACATGTGCAGGCACCTGTTCATCTACTGTTCTATCACTATGAATTAGTTTATCTATTATCAATAAGGATACTTCTACAACTACTATCAAAGTATGTCCAGACTTCTTATGTTGTCAGTTGCTATATATGAATAAGTGGGTAGCTACTGACAAGCATTAAGCATGTCACAGAGCCCAAACATATAACATTTCAGGACACACCACACAGTTAACAACCACCGTGAAGTGTCAAAGCCCAAACATGTAACATTCAACAGGACACTTACACAAGACATTCTAATCAAACAGTCAGACAACATACAAGAACATATACCCCAGCCGGCATTGCTCCCTGCCTATTTTCCTACAGCTCACTATGTGTGCGCACACCTTTATTCACAAACTCTTCAACTTATACTCTTTTACCAAAGCTGCTACAGCTCGATTGGCCGAATACCCTTAGATCCTATTTCGGTGAATTTGACATCTGCCTTACATGTAACAGATTAGCGGTTTAGCAGTTTTAATTTAGTTTGAGTGAAGGAATTCATTTTATAGCAAAATCCGAAATCGTGAAGAACTCATGAAAGTAAGCTTATTCTCGGATTCCTGAAACTTTAGATTTGCTCTTTCTTTTACTGCAAAGTACAACGTTGTTTTTTTTTTGTTTAAATCTTTCTAGACATGGTAAATATGAAGGACAAAGCAGTTTTAACATAGTTTGAGTGAAGGAATTCATTTTATAGATAAAATCCCAAGAGTGTGCTGAGAAAAGAGAGTGAATGCGAAGTAGACTTTAACACGGCTCTGGGAGCGAGCCGAGTGTGGGCTAACCGGGAGAATTGCTTGAAAGAAACGCGACACCGAATGAGCGGTCAGAACAAAGCCTCAATACGGTGTTCCCGTGGTGTTTTTGTTGCTGCCTTGTCGATTGCACAGGGGCAAGCGTTTCAACCAAGCAACGCTCACCATGGGGAAGGTGGCTATGGCAACTAGCCTGATGCCCTGCTCCCGCAGTGACAGATAATCGTACTCTGGTTTCTCTTCATAACATACAAGTCTTTCGCCTTTTACTAAAGACTTTCGTGGAGAGCAGCACTAATGAGTTGTTTCTATTTTTGGCAGGCTTTACCTTTGCGGGTGAAGCCCTTTCTGTCTGTGCAAAAGAAATCTTGTTACTGTGCAGAGTGACTTCTCTGAGTAGAGTCGCCTTACTTGTTGCGATTGTGCCGATGTTCGAAGCTGGAGTGCAAAGTTGTTGCTTGAATGGTGCTTGCTGGAGCATGCGGGAGTGCAAAGTTATACCATTTAAAAGGGCTGAAGAGTGCTCAGTGCAGCGGGTGGGCGGAGGTGCAACGTGACACTCTGGCCACCTATGGCCATAAAAAGAACACTGCTACAAGTGCGCATTGTGCCAGCAAGGGCCCTCGGACCTGAAACAGTGGACAGTTATCGCTTCTCGGCCTTTTGGCTAAGATCAAGTGTAGTATCTGTTCTTATCAGTTTAATGTGTCCTCTATACGAGGACTACATATTAAATGGATTTTTAAGAATAGGAGTTGAAAAAGAAGCTTGCTCCGTTCACTCCAAGCATCGACCCAGTACTGCAGTGCCGCTGGGAACGGTGCGCTCTTCTCTGCTCTTGTGAAAAAGCAAACAGCGGTGCAGGATGGAAGTTTCAGGGAGCCCAAGATGAAACTTTCTTTTAATCTGCTGAGAAAAGAGAGTGAATGCGAAGTAGACTTTAACACAGCTCTGGAAGCGAGCCGAGTGTGGGCTAACCGGGAGAATTGCTTGAAAGAAACGTGACACCGAATGAGTGGTCAGAACAAAGCCTCAATACGGTGTTCCCGTGGTGTTTGTGGCTGCCTTGTCTTTTGCACAGAGTAAAAGACAAGGCAGCCATCGAATAGGGCCCGATTGTTCCTACTTGGTCAGCCGAGGAGCAAGGGGGGGGAGCAAGCGTCTCAACCAAGCAAATCTCACCAAGTAGGAACAATCGGGCCCTATTCGATTGCTGCAACACCTGAAAGAGATATTGATGCGAGACCCGATCAAAAGCTTTTTCAAAGTCTAAATTTAAGATGACAAGCCGGGTGTTTCTGTCTCTAGCGTAATCAATGATGTCTCGAATCAGTACGAGGCTGTCGGTGAGTTGTCTCTCTGAGATGGCACAAGCCTGGTCTGGGTGAATTACCTCCTCTAAAACAGAGGACATCCGTGTCGTTAAAACCTTGCTAAAAAGTTTACAGTCAAAGTTTAAAAGTGTGATGGGCCTCCAATTCATTAGGTCAGTCTTATCATTTTTATCAGAAGTGAAGAAATAAATGAATGCCTATCAACAAATGTTGGATCTAAACTCTAGTGCTTCCTCTAAAATAATTTCCTTTCTCAATTTAGAAATGTGTGTGTGTAAGTCACAACACCCGTGACACCAAAACGGCTTTCTTTTCTCTACACTCTGCACTGTGAGCACACACACCAAATCAGAAAGGCTTTTTTCTCTCTTTTCTACATTATGGACTGTGGGGACACCAAACCGCTCTCTCTTTTTTTTTTTATCGTGTGCCAGGGCGTTGTCTCACGTATTAGATTGTGCTTAAGATACGAATGGGTTTTATCAGTCACATCAGAATCCATACATACTGATCCTCCCATAATAAAATGGTCGGATCTTATCAAACACACTTTGTTTCTTGTGACAATCAAGTCAGCGAAACAGCGTATACACGTCAAGACACTGAATCAAGTTTGCCACAAGAACTCATAAGTTTGGCAGTATTGCTCTGCCGTCAGCAATCATACATCAATTTTATTTTCGTGAGACATGTGCAGGCACCTGTTCATCTACTGTTCTATCACTATGAATTAGTTTATCTATTATCAATAAGGATACTTCTACAACTACTCTATCAAAGTATGTCCGGACTTCTTACGTTGTCAGTTGCTATATATGAATAAGTGGGTAGCTACTGAGAAGCATTAAGCATGTCACACAGCCCAAACATATAACATTTCAGGACACACCACACAGTTAACAACCACAGTGAAGCGTGTCAAAGCCCAGACATGTAACATTCAACAGGACACTTACACAACACATTCAAATCAAACAGTCAGACAACATACAAGAACATATACCCCAGTCGGCATTGCTCCCTGCCTATTTTCCTACAGCTCACCATGTGTGCGCACACCTTTATTCACAAACTCTTCAACTTATACTCTTTTACCGAAGCTGCTACAGCTCGATTGGCCGAATACCGAATAATCCTAATTCGGTGAATTTGACATCTGCCTTACATGTAACAGATTAGCGGTTTAGCAGTTTTAATTTAGTTTGAGTGAAGGAATTCATTTTATAGCAAAATCCGAAATCGTGAAGAACTCATGAAAGTAAGCTTATTCTCGGATTCCTGAAACTTTAGATTTGCTATTTCTTTTACTGCAAAGTACAACGTTGGTTTTTTTGTTTAAATCTTTCAAGACATGGTAAATATGAAGGACAAAGCAGTTTTAACATAGTTTGAGTGAAGGAATTCATTTTATTGATAAAATCCCAAAAGTCTGCTGAGAAAAGAGAGTGAATGCGAAGTAGACTTTAACACGGCTCTGGGAGCGAGCCGAGTGCGGGCTAACCGGGAGAATTGCTTGAAAGAAACGCGACACCGAATGAGCGGTCAGAACAAAGCCTCAATACGGTTTTCCCGTGGTGTTTTTGTTGCTGCCTTGTCGATTGCACAGGGGCAAGCGTTTCAACCAAGCAACGCTCACCATGGGGAAGGTGGCTATGGCAACTAGCCTGATGCCCTGCTCCCGCAGTGACGGATAATCGTACTCTGGTTTCTCTTCATAACGTACAAGTCTTTCGCCTTTTACTAAAGACTTCTGTGGAGAGCAGCACTAATGAGTTGTTTCTATTTTTGGCAGGCTTTACCTTTGCGGGTGAAGCCCTTTCTGTCTGTGCAAAAGAAATCTTGTTACTGTGCAGAGTGACTTCTCTGAGTAGAGTCGCCTTACTTGTTGCGACTGTGCCGATGTTCGAAGCTGGAGTGCAAAGTTGTTGCTTGAATGGTGCTTGCTGGAGCGTGCGGGAGTGCAAAGTTATACCATTTAAAAGGGCTGAAGAGTGCTCAGTGCAGCAGGTGGGCGGAGGTGCAAAGTGACACTCTGGCCACCTATGGCCATAAAAAGAACAGGGGTGTTAGCGGACAAGTGCGCATTGTGCCAGGAAGGGCCCTCGGACGTGAACCAGTGGACAGTTGTCGCTTCTCGGCCTTTTGGCTAAGATCAAGTGTAGTATCTGTTCTTATCAGTTTAATATCTGATATGTCCTCTATACGAGGACTACATATTAAATGGATTTTTAGCAATAGGAGTTGAAAAAGTAGCTTGCTCCGTTCACTCCAAGCATTGACCCCGTACTGCAGTGCCGCTGGGAACGGTGCGCTCTTCTCTACTCTTGTGAAAAAGCAAACAGCGGTGCAGGATGCAAGTTTCAGGGAGCCCAAGATGAAACTTTCTTTTAGTCTGCTGAGAAAAGAGAGTGAATGCGAAGTAGACTTTAACACGGCTCTGGGAGCGAGTCGAGTGCGGGCTAACCGGGAGAATTGCTTGAAAGAAACGCCATACCAAATGAGCGGTCAGAACAAAGCCTCAATACGGTGTTCCCGTTGTGTTTTTGTTGCTGCCGCTGTTTGCTTTTTCACAAGAGCGCACCTGTTGAGGGGGGGCCTGGGGGGGCCTGGGTGATGGTGGGTCTCAGGCCCGGGCTGCTGCGACTGGTGTGACCGGGTGGTTTGTTTGTATGTTTTTTGTTGTTGTTTGTTTGTTTTTTGTAGAGGTCCTCCGGAGTGGGGTTGGGTTGAGTGGGGTGGGGCGGGATGGGTACCTTCTGGGGGTACAGTAGCTCCCAGAATATGGTCGCTGCAGGCCCCGAGCCTGGTGGACATCAGGCCCTCCTGTCCTGTGTTGGCTCCCTTTTAAAAAGTACAGAACTTAGAACAGGTCTAGTCCCTGGCTTTCGGCAGAACTGTCTTCTTTACTTTTTTTTTTTTTCCCCTTATCGTGTTCAGCATTATGGCAGCAGAATTGTAGTCTGAATACCTTTGATGCCAAACAGATTTGCTTTGCCAAGGGAAGTTTTATAAATGTAAAGCTCCCCTTGATGCCCATTTATTTATTTCTGTTTACAATATATGACATGTAATAGAACTGAACCGGACCGGGGGACAAGGAAAGAAGAAGAGGAAAGAAGAGAAAAACAGAACATACATCGCATACAACACAGCTGTTGATATAGATGACCTGAGACGACATGATAATACATCAACTGCTTAGCGACCATACTACTGGACTAATGAATGTGGTTGTGTGTGTGTGAGAACATGCAACACCCATGGCACAGGACCTACATGATAACCGTGCTTAGTTATGAGTGTATAAGCGTACAGGGCCACAATCCACAGCCCCCCCAAGCAATCAGAAGCAGGCAGAGAGGGCCACAAGACCCAGGCCACCAGCAGCCCCCACAGAGCACAGAACCCAGGAAGCCCACCGCAGGGGCAACCACGCATCCACCCAGAAGACTGCAGAGGAAGCCCCCGGAAAGAGCCCCCATAAGCATAGGGCAGAGGCCCTCCGGGAGCCAGGGGCAACAGCCCACCGACGTCGCCAGGCCCCAGCCGCCCAGACATGGGCCGTGCACTGGATCCGGGCCCCAGGAGCCCGAGCGCCCCCAAACCCCCCGACAGAGGCCCCACCCAATACCCAGGAGGGCCAAGCGCCCCAGACAGCCACACAGTGGGTCAGCGCCTGCCCCAGCACCCCTGGCCAAGTGCCCTGGGAGTCAAGACGTGCCCACAGGTGGGTGAAGTCGCGAGCAGCGGAGAGAGGCCACGCCGCCCCCCCCATCGGGAGAAGCACAGGCAGGCCAGGCGACAGCAAGTCCAAGATCCAGGCCCAATCATTACCACACACACTTTCATGTCCCATACATCCACACGTCCTCCCTCCCTCGACTCCGCTGGGGTGTAGTGCAGCGGGCACACCAGGGGGCCAGCAGCCCCCCAGCCACCACAGACCCCAAACCAGCAGAACAATTAATTAATCCTCCTGGCCCCTCCCGCCCCGAGCAGCAACCAGGAAGCAGGGGTGTGCGAAGAAGACCCCTCCCCTCACCCTTCTGGCTCTTCAATATTTTCTAATAGTGAGCAATTAAAATTGAGGGGCAGCCAAACTTGTAGAACTGGGAGCGTGGCCCTCTGGGCAGCCTACATACCCAAAGAGCCCCGCCCACCAGATGCCACTCAGTGTAACCACCCCCCAAGACCTAATGTGTGTGTGTGAGTGTGTTTGATAAGTAGTAATGTCTAAGGTGTAATTAAAACAGGGGTGGGAACTGCAGAGTGCAACTACTGCAGAGTCCACTACACCCCACCGAACACACACGCCCCCAAAACCCTTCATGTGTGAGTGTGTGCTGTGTACAGGAGCCAGAAGGGAGAATGGGGATATACACTGGGGGCAGCCAGGGACTGGCTGCAATAGGCATCCCCGCTACCAGGGAGCCAACACAGGACAGGAGGGCCTGATGTCCACCAGGCTCGGGGCCTGCAGCGACCATATTCTGGGAGCTACTGTACCCCCAGAAGGTACCCATCCCGCCCCACCCCACTCAACCCAACCCCACTCCGGAGGACCTCTACAAAAAACAAACAAACAACAACAAAAAACAAACAAACAAACCACCCGGTCACACCAGTCGCAGCAGCCCGGGCCTGAGACCCACCATCACCCAGGCCCCCCCCAGAGCCCCCCTCAACAGGTGCGCTCTTGTGAAAAAGCAAACAGCGGCAGCAACAAAAACACAACGGGAACACCGTATTGAGGCTTTGTTCAGACCGCTCATTTGGTATGGCGTTTCTTTCAAGCAATTCTCCCGGTTAGCCGACACTCGGCTCGCTCCCATAGCCGGGTTAAAGTCTACATCGCATTCACTCTCTTTTCTCAGCAGACTAAAAGAAAGTTTCATCTTAGGCTCCCTGAAACTTGCATCCTGCACCGCTGTTTGCTTTTTCACAAGAGTATTCACAGATACTACACTTGATCTTAGCCAAAAGGCCGAGAAGCGACAACTGTCCACTGGTTCACGTCCGAGGGCCCTTCCTGGCACAATGCGCACTTGTCCGCTAACACCCCTGTTCTTTTTATGGCCATAGGTGGCCAGAGTGTCACTTTGCACCTCCGCCCACCCGCTGCACTGAGCACTCTTCAGCCCTTTTAAATGGTATAACTTTGCACTCCCGCACGCTCCAGCAAGCACCATTCAAGCAACAACTTTGCACTCCAGCTTCGAACATCGGCACAGTCGCAACAAGTAAGGCGACTCTACTCAGAGAAGTCACTCTGCACAGTAACAAGATTTCTTTTGCACAGACAGAAAGGGCTTCACCCGCAAAGGTAAAGCCTGCCAAAAATAGAAACAACTCATTAGTGCTGCTCTCCACAGAAGTCTTTAGTAAAAGGTGAAAGACTTGTACTTGTACGTCGGGCCCTATTCGATGGCTGCCTTGTCTTTTACTCTGTGCAAAAGACAAGGCAGCAACAAAAACACCACGGGAAAACCGTATTGAGGCTTTGTTCTGACCGCTCATTCGGTGTCGCGTTTCTTTCAAGCAATTCTCCCGGTTAGCCCGCACTCGGCTCGCTCCCAGAGCCGTGTTAAAGTCTACTTCGCATTCACTCTCTTTTCTCAGCAGACTCTTGGGATTTTATCAATAAAATGAATTCCTTCACTCAAACTATGTTAAAACTGCTTTGTCCTTCATATTTACCATGTCTTGAAAGATTTAAACAAAAAAAACAACGTTGTACTTTGCAGTAAAAGAAATAGCAAATCTAAAGTTTCAGGAATCCGAGAATAAGCTTACTTTCATGAGTTCTTCACGATTTCGGATTTTGCTATAAAATGAATTCCTTCACTCAAACTAAATTAAAACTGCTAAACCGCTAATCTGTTACATGTAAGGCAGATGTCAAATTCACCGAATTAGGATTATTCGGTATTCGGCCAATCGAGCTGTAGCAGCTTCGGTAAATGAGTATAAGTTGAAGAGTTTGTGAATAAAGGTGTGCACACACATAGTGAGCTGTAGGAAAATAGGCAGGGAGCAATGCCGGCTGGGGTATATGTTCTTGTATGTTGTCTGACTGTTTGATTTGAATGTGTTGTGTAAGTGTCCTGTTGAATGTTACATGTTTGGGCTTTGACACTTCACGGTGGTTGTTAACTGTGTGGTGTGTCCTGAAATGTTATATGTTTGGGCTGTGTGACATGCTTAATGCTTGTCAGTAGCTACCCACTTATTCATATATAGCAACTGACAACATAAGAAGTCTGGACATACTTTGATAGTAGTTGTAGAAGTATCCTTATTGATAATAGATAAACTAATTCATAGTGATAGAACAGTAGATGAACAGGTGCCTGCACATGTCTCACGAAAATAAAATGGGTGTATGATTGCTGACGGCAGAGCAATACTGCCAAACTTATGAGTTCTTGTGGCAAACTTGATTCAGTGTCTTGACGTGTATACGCTGTTTCGCTGACTTGATTGTCACAAGAAACAAAGTGTGTTTGATAAGATCCGACCATTTTATTACGGGAGGATCAGTATGTATGGATTCTGATGTGACTGATAAACCCATTCGTATCGTAAGCATAATCTAATACGTGAGACAACGCCCTGGCACACAATCAAAAAAAAAAAGAGAGAGCGGTTTTGTGTCCCCACAGTCCATAATGTAGAAAAGAGAGAAAAAAGCCTTTCTGATTTGGTGTGTGTTCTCACAGTGCAGAGTGTAGAGAAAAGAGAGAAAAGAAAGCCGTTTTGGTGTCACGGGTGTTGTAACTTACACACACACATTTCTGAATTGAGAAAGGAAATTATTTTAGAGGAAGCACTAGAGTTTAGATCCCACATTTGTTGATAGGCATTCATTTATTTCTTCACTTCTGATGAAGTTTCAACAATAAACAACAAACTTTGTATTATGAGAAAGAACCAGACTCATTCTTCAGGAATCCAAAAATAAGCTCTATTTTAAGAGTTATGCACGAATTCGGATTCTCCTATAAAACCTTAACTCTAACCAAGTTAAGACTGCTTTGTCCTTCATATTTATTCATGTCTAATCAAGTTTCAACGATAAACAACGTTGTACTTTGTACTTCTTCAGCAATAAGCATCTCTCGACATATGACGAAATACAGATTTTGCTATAAAATTAATTCCTTCTATCAGCCTGACTCAAAACTGTTTGTCCTCCTTATTTATCCACTTCAAATCAAGTTTCAACAATTAAAAAAATGTTGTAGTTTGAGAAAAAACAACTTAATCTTAAGCAATCAGTAGGGTAAGAAAGGGTAAGAAAAGGTGCAAATGCCAACCATACATCACTAAAAGGTGGAGCGGAAGTATTCGGCTGCAAGTAGGTGCGAATGCCTGACAATGTATGATCAAAAGAGGGAGCGGAGGTTTTCGGCTGCAAGGTCTGAATGTCCAACCATAATTTGTAAAAACCGGGGAAGAAAAGGCTCGAAAGCCCGACTATACACCATCAAAAGCGGGAGCGGAGGTGTTCGGCTGCAAGTAGGTGTGAATGTTCGACCATAATTTGTAAAAAGCGGGTAAGAAAAGGTTCGAATGCCCGACTATATATTAACCAAAGCAGGAGGAGAGGTCTTCGGATAAGAGTGGGTGAGAATTTACAACCATAATCTATAAAATGCGGTGAAAAAAAAGGTGTGAATATCCCATAGAACACTAAAAGGTAGAGCGGAAGTGTTCGGCTGCAAGAAGGTGTGAATGTCTGACCATAGTTTGTAAAAAGCGGGTAAGAAAAGGTTCGAATGCCCGAACATACACCATCAAAGGAGGGAGCGGAGGTGTTCCGCTGTAAGAAGGTGTGAATGTCCGACCATAGTTGGCAAAAAGCAGGTAAGAAAAGGTTAAAATACCCGATTGTACACAATCAATAGCGGGAGCAGAGTTGTTCCGCTACTAAAAGGTGTGAAAGTCCGGCCATGGTTTGTAAAAAGCGGGTAAGAAAAGGTGCGAATGCCCGACAATGTATGATCAAAAGAGGGAGCGGAGGTTTTCGGCTGAAACAAGGTCTGAATGTCCATCCATATTTTGTAAAAATCTGGGAAGAAAAGGCTCGAAAGCCCGACTATACACCATCAACAGCTGGAGCGGAGGTGTTCAGCTGCAAGAAGGTCTGAATGTCCATCAATAATTGCTAGAAAACATGGAAGAGAATTTTCGAATATCAAACCGCACATGATCATAAGCGGGAGAGGAGGTGTTCAAATGCAAGAAGGTGTGAATGTCCACCCATAATTACTGCAAAATGGGTAAGAAAAGGTACGAATGCCCAACCATACATGATCCTAACAGGGAGCGGAGGTGTTTGGCTGCGACAAGGTGTGTTTGTCCACCCATAATTAATGAAAAGCGGGCAACAAGTAGGTTTGAATACCCATCATCAAAAGCAGGAGTGGATGTGTTCGGCTACAAGAAGGTTTGAATGTCTGACCATAGTTTGTAAAAAGCGGGTAAGAAAAGGTTCGAATGCCCGAACATACACCATCAAAGGAGGGAGCGGAGGTGTTCCGCTGTAAGAAGGTGGGAATGTCCAACAGTAATTGGCAAAAAGCGGGTAAGAAAAGGTTAAAATACCCTATTGTACACAATCAATAGCGGGAGCAGAGTTGTTCCGCTACTAAAAGGTGTCAAAGTCCGACCATGAATTGAAAAAGCAGGTAAGAAAAGGTGCGAATGCCCGACAATGTATGATCAAAAGAGGGAGCGGAGAAAACCTCCGCTCCCTCTTTTGATCATACATTGAAAGAAGGTCTGAATGTCCATCCATAATTTGTAAAAATCGGGGAAGAAAAGGCTCGAAAGCCCGACTATACACCATCAACAGCTGGAGCGGAGGTGTTCAGCTGCAAGAAGGTCTGAATGTCCATCAATAATTGCTAGAAAACATGGAAGAGAATTTTCGAATATCAAACTGCACATGATCATAAGCGGGAGAGGAGGTGTTAAAATGCAAAAAGGTGTGAATGTCCACCCATAATTACTGCAAAATGGGTAAGAAAAGGTACGAATGCCCAACCATACATCATCAAAAGCAGGAGTGGATGTGTTCGGCTACAAGAAGGTTTTAATGTCCGACCATAGTTTGTAAAAAGCGGGTAAGAAAAGGTTCGAATGCCCGAACATACACCATCAAAAGAGGGAGCGGAGGTGTTCCACTGTAAGAAGGTAAGAATGTCTGACCATAGTTGGTAAAAAGCGGGTAAGAAAAGGTTAAAATACCCGACTGTACACAATCAATAGCGGGAGCGGAGTTGTTCGGCTACAAGAAGGTGTGAACGTCCGACCATGGTTTGTAAAAAGCGGGTAAGAAAAGGTTCGAATGCCCGAATATATACCATCAAAAGCGGAAGCGGAGGTGTTCGGCTGCAAGAAGGTGTGAACGTCCAACCAAAGTTTGTAAAAAGCAGTGAAGAAAAGTTTCGAATATCCAACCAAACATAATCAAAAGCGGGAGCAGAGCTGTTCGACTGCAAGTAGGTGTGAATGTCAGATCATAATTTGCAAAAAGCTGATGAGAAAGGGTGAGAATGCCCGACTATACACCATCAAATGCGGGAGCGGAAGTGTTCGGCTGTGAGTAGGTGTGAATGTCAAACCATAATTGCTGAAAAATGTGTTAGAAAAGACTAGAATGCCGGACCATACATCATCAAAAGCTGGAAAAGTGGTGTTCGGCTGCAAGTAGGTGTGAATGTCCAGCCATAATTACTCACAAACCGGTAAAAAAAGGTAGTATTGCCAGACCATACATTATCAAAACAGGGAGCGGAGGTGGTTCAGCTGCAAGGTGTGAATGTCTGACTAAAGTTTATAAAAAGCGGGTAAGACAAGGTGCGAATGCCTGACAATGTATGATCAAATGAGGGAGCGGAGGTTTTCGGCTGCAAGGTCTGAATGTACAACCATAATTTGTAAAAACCGGGGAAGAAAAGGCTCGAAAGCCCGACTATACACCATCAAAAGCGGGAGCGGAGGTGTTCGGCTGCAAGTAGGTGTGAATGTTCGACCATAATTTGTAAAAAGCGGGTAAGAAAAGGTTTGAATGCCCGACTATATATTAACAAAAGCAGGAGGAGAGGTCTTCGGATAAGAGTGGGTGAGAATTTCCAACCATAATCAATAAAATGCGGTGAAAAAAAAGGTGTGAATACCCCATAGAACACTAAAAGGTGGAGCAGAAGTGTTCGGCTGCAAGAAGGTGTGACTGTTCGACTATATTTGGTGAAAAGCAGGTGAAGCAAGGTCTGAATGCCCAACCTTACATCATCAAAAGCGAGATCAGAGGTGTTTGGCTGCAAGAAGGCCATAGTTTGCCAAAAGCGGGTAAGCTGCGAATGACCGACTAAATATCAACAAAAGTGGGGGCGGAGGTCTTCGGATGCAAGTGGGTGTGAATATCCCACCATACAAGTATGGTGGAGAGGAAGGTGTGAATGGCCGACCATAGTAAAAAGCGGGTGAGAAAAGGTGCGAATGTCCAATCATACATGATCAAAACAGGGAGCGGAGGTGTTTGGCTGCGACAAGGTGTGTATGTCCACCCATAATTAATGAAAAGCGGGCAACAAGTAGGTTTGAATACCCATCATCAAAAGCAGGAGTGGATGTGTTCCGCTACAAGAAGGTTTGAATGTCTGACCATAGTTTGTAAAAAGCGGGTAAGAAAAGGTTCGAGTGCCCGAACATACACCATCAAAAGAGGGAGCGGAGGTGTTCCGCTGTAAGACGGTGTGAATGTCCAACCATAGTTGGTAAAAAGCGGGTAAGAAAAGGTTAAAATACCCGACAGTACACAATCAATAGCGGGAGCGGAGTTGTTCGGCTACAAGAAGGTGTGAAAGTCCGACCATGGTTTGTAAAAAGCGGGTAAGAAAAGGTGCGAATGCCCGACAATGTATGATCAAAAGAGGGAGTGGAGGTTTTCGGCTGCAAGAAGGTCTGAATGTCCAACCATAATTTGTAAAAACCGGGGAAGAAAAGGCTCGAAAGCCCGACTATACACCATCAAAAGTGGGAGCGGAGGTGTTCAGCTTCAAGACGGTCTGAATGTCCATCAATAATTGCTAGAAAACATGAAAGAAAATTTTCGAATATCAAACTGCACATGATCATAAGCAGGAGAGGAGGTGTTCAGCTGCAAGAAGGTGTGAATGTCTACCCATAATTACTGAAAAATGGGTAAGAAAAGGTGCGAATGCCTAACCATACATCATCAAAAGAGGGAGCGGAGGTGTTCCGCTGTAAGACGGTGTGAATGTCCGACCATAGATGGTAAAAAGCGGGTAAGAAAAGGTTAAATTACCCGACTGTACACAATCAAAAGAGGGAGCGGAGTTGTTCAGCTAAGAGAAGGTGTGAAAGTCCGACCTTGGTTTGTAAAAAGCGGGTAAGAAAAGGTTCGTATGCCCGAATATACACCATCAAAAGCGGAAGCGGAGGTGTTCGGCTGCAAGATATTGTGAACGTCCGACCAAAGTTTGTAAAAAGCAGTTAAGAAAAGGTTCGAATATCTAACCAAACATAAGAATGAGTCTTTTCCGCTGTAGAATGCCCGACTATAGACCATCAAATGCGGGAGCGGAGGTGTTCGGCTCTGAGTAGGTGTGAATATCCGACCATAATTGCTGAAGAATGTGTTAGAAAAGGTAAGAATGCTGGACCATACATCATCAAAAGCGGTAGAGATGGTGTTCGGCTGCAAAAAGGTGTGACTGTTCGACTAAAGTTTGTAAAAAGTGGGTAAGACAAAGTGCGAATGCCTGACAATGTATGATCAAAAGCGGGAGCGGAGGTGTTCAGCTGCAAGAAGGTCTACATGTCCATCAATAATTGCTAGAAAACATGAAAGAAACTTTTCGAAAATCAAACCGCACATGATCATAAGTGGGATAGGAGGTGTTCAGCTGCAAGGTGTGAATGTCCACCCATAATTCCTGAAAAATGGGCAAAAAAAAGGTGTGAATGCCCAACCATACATCATCAAAAGCAGGAGTGGAAGTGTTCAGCTACAAGAAGGTGTGAACGTCCAACCAAAATATGTAAAAAGAAGTTAAGAAAAGGTTCGAATATCCAACCAAACATAATCAAAAGCGGGAGCAGAGCTGTTCGACTGCAAGTAGGTGTGAATGTCAGATCATAATTTGCAAAAAGCTGATGAGAAAGGGTGAGAATGCCCGACTATACATCATCAAATGCGGGAGCGGAGTTGTTCGGCTGTGAGTAGGTGTGAATCTCCGACCATAATTGCTGAAAAATGTGTTAGAAAAGGTAAAAATGCCGGTCCATACATCATCAAAAGCGAGAGAGGTTGTGTTCGGCTGCAAGTAGGTGTGAATGTCCAGCCATAATTACTCACAAACGGGTAAGAAAAGGTAGTATTGCCAGACCATATATGATCAAAACAGGGAGCGGAGGTGGTTCAGCTGCAAGAAGGTTTGAATGTCAAACTAAAGTTCAAATATATGAACAAAAGCGGGAGGAGAGGTCTTCGGATGAAAGTGGTTGAAAATTTCCAACCATAATGTATAAAATGCGGTGAAAAAAAAGGTGTGATAGAACACTAAAAGGTGGAGCGGAAGTGTTCGGCTTCAAGAAGGTGTGAATGTCCGACTATATTTGGTGAAAAGCAGGTGAAGCAAGGTCTGAATGCCCAACCTTACATCATCAAAAGCGAGATCAGAGTTGTTTGGCTGCAAGAAGGCCATAGTTTGCCAAAAGCGGGTAAGGTGCGAATGTCCGACTAAATATCAACAAAATTTGGGGCGGAGGTTTTCGGATGCAAGTTGGTTGGAATATCCCACCATACAAGTATGGTGGAGAGGAAGCTGTGAATAGCCGACCATAGTTTGTAAAAAGCGGGTAAGAAAAGGTGCGAATGTCCGAAAATGTATGATCAAAAGAGAGAGCGGAGGTTTTCGGATACACGAAGGTTTGAATGTCCTACCATAGTTTGTAAATAGCGGGTAAGAAAAGGTTCGAATGCCCGACTATACACCATTTAAGCGGGAGCGGAGGTGTTCCGCTGTAAGACGGTGTGAATGTCCGACCATAGTTGGTAAAAAGCGGGTAAGAAAAGGTTAAAATACCCGACTGTACACAATCAATAGCGGGAGCGGAAGTGTTCGGCTACAAGAAGGTGTGAAGAAGATGCAGTAGAAGAAGTTGAAATCCATCTACACATTGATAAATATGAAGGACAAAGCAGTTCCCACTTGCCCATAAGAAAATAAGCTTATTCTCGGATTCCTGATCCTTCAGTGTTGCTCTTTCTTCTACTGCAAAATACAGTGTTGTTCTTTGTTTAAATCTATCGAGACATTGATAAATATGAAGGTAAAAGCCGTTTTAACATAGTTTGAGTGAAGGAATTGATTTTATAGAAAAAATCCCAAATCATGCAGAACTCCTCAAAAGGGGCGTATGGCTTAATCACAAGTGTGGTTCTTTCTCATTCAGGGTAGTATGAGGAAGTTTATGCTTGAAATATATGTAGAAATGGGTACATATGAAGGACAAAGCAGTGTTAACTTAGTTTGAGAGAAGGAATTCATTTTATACATAAAATCCCAAATCATGCAGAACGTATGAAAAGAAGCTTATTCTCGGATTCCTGATCCTTCAGTTTTGATCTTTCTTCTACTGCAAAATACAATGTTGTTCTTTGTTGAAGTCGATCTAGACATTGATAAATATGAAGGAAAAAGCAGTTTTAACTTGGTTTGAGTGAATGAATTCATTTTATACATAAAATCCGAAATCGTGCAGAACTCATGAAAATAAGCTTATTCTCGGATTCCTAAAACTTTTGATTTGCTCTTTCTTTTATTGCAAAGTACAACGTTGTTTTTTTGCTTAAATCTATTGAGACATTGATAAATATGAAGGTAAAAGCCGTTTTAACATAGTTTGAGTGAAGGAATTAATTTTATAGATAAAATCCCAAATCATGCAGAACTCCTCAAAAGGGAGGTATGGCTTAATCACAAGTGTGGCTCTTTCTCATTCAGGGTAGTATGAGGAAGTTTATGCTTGAAATATATTTAGAAATGGGTACATATGAAGGACAAAGCAGTGTTAACTTAGTTTGAGAGAAGGAATTCATTTTATACATAAAATCCCAAATCATGCAGAACGTATGAAAAGAAGCTTATTCTCGGATTCCTGATCCTTCAGTTTTGCTCTTTCTTCCACTGCAAAATACAATGTTGTTCTTTGTTGAAGTCGATCTAGACATTGATAAATATGAAGGAAAAAGCAGTTTTAACTTGGTTTGAGTGAATGAATTCATTTTATACATAAAATCCGAAATCGTGCAGAACTCATGAAAATAAGCTTATTCTCGGATCCCTAAAACTTTTGATTTGCTCTTTCTTTTATTGCAAAGTACAACGTTGTTTTTTTGTTTAAATCTATTGAGACATTGATAAATATGAAGGTAAAAGCCGTTTTAACATAGTTTGAGTGAAGGAATTAATTTTATAGATAAAATCCCAAATCATGCAGAACTCCTCAAAAGGGAGGTATGGCTTAATCACAAGTGTGGCTCTTTCTCATTCAGGGTAATATGAGGAAGTTTATGCTTGAAATATATGTAGAAATGGGTACATATGAAGGACAAAGCAGTGTTAACTTAGTTTGCGTGAAGAAATTCATTTTATACATAAAATCCGAAATCGTGCAGAACTCATGAAAATAAGCTTATTCTCGGATTCCTAAAACTTTTGATTTGCACTTTCTTTTACTGCAAAGTACAACGTTGTTTTTTGTTGAAATCTATCTAGACATTGATAAATACCAGCCGAAACTCTGCTGCCGCTTTTGATAATTTATGGTTGGGCATTCTTACCTTTTCTTACCCGCTTTTTACAAATTATGATCTTAGATTCACACCTACTTGCACTACTTACTACCTTCTCATCCATTTATGATCATGTGCGGTTGGGCTTTCGCACCTTTTCTTACCCATTTTTCAGTAATTATGGGTGGACATTCAGACCTTCTTGCAGCCGAAAACCTCCGCTCCTCTTTTGATCATACATTGTCGGGCATTCACACCTTGTCTTACCCGCTTTTTACAAACTTTAGTCGGACATTCAAACCTTCTTGCAGCTGAACCACCTCCGCTCCCTGTTTTGATCATATATGGTCTGGCAATAGTACCTTTTCTTACCCATTTGTGAGTAATTATGGCTGGACATTCACACCTTCTTGCAGCCGAACACAACCTCTCCCGCTTTTGATGATATATGGTCCGGCATTCTTACCTTTTCTAACACATTTTTCAGCAATTATTGTCGGACATTCACACCTACTCAAGGACGAACACCTCCGCTCCCACATTTGATAGTGTATAGTCGGGCATTCTCACCCTTTCTCATCAGCTTTTTGCAAATTATGATCTGATATTCACACCTACTTGCAGTCGAACAGCTCTGCTCCCGCTTTTGATTATGTTTGGTTGGATATTCGAACATTTTCTTAATGCTTTTTACAAACTTTGGTCGGACGTTCACACCGTCTTGCAGCCGAACACCTCCGCTTCCGCTTTTGATGGTGTATAGTCGGGCATTCGAGCCTTTTCTTACCCACCTATTACTTACTATGGTTGGACATTCAAACCTTCTTGTAGCCGAACACATCCGCTCCTGCTTTTGATGATGTATGATTTGGCATTCGCACCTTTTCTTACCCATTTTTCAGTAATTATTGGTCGGACATTCAGACCTTCTTGCACCTGAACACCTCTGCTCCTGCTTTTGATGGTGTATAGTTGGGCTTTCGAGCCTTTTCTTCCCCGATTTTTACAAATTACGGTTGGACATTCAGACCTTGCAGCCGAAAACCTCCGCTCCCTCTTTTGATCATACATTGTCGGGCATTCGCCCCTTGTCTTACACGGTTTTTACAAACTTTAGTCAGACATTCACACCTTGCAGCTGAACCACCTCCACTCCCTGTTTTGATCATGTGTGGTCTGGAAATACTACCTTTTCTTCCCCCGTTTGTGAGTAATTATGGCTGGACATTCACATCTACTTGCAGCCGAAAAACAATCTCTCCCGCTTTTGATGATGTATTGTCCGGCATTCTAGTCTTTTCTATCACATTTTTCAGCAATTATGATCTGACATTCACACCTACTTGCAGTCGAACAGCTCTGCTCCCGCTTTTGATTATGTTCGGTTGGGTATTCAAACCTTTTCTTAACTGCTTTTTACAAACTTTGGTCGGACGTTCACACCTTCTTGCAGCCGAACACCCCCGCTTCCGCTTTTGATGGTATATATTCGGGTATTCGAACCTTCTCTTACCCGCTTTTTACAAACCATGGTTGGACTTTCATACCTTCTTGTAGCTGAACAACTCCACTCCTGCTTTTGATAATTTATGGTTGGACATTCGCATCTTTTCCTACCCATTTTTCAGTAATTATGGGTGGATATTCACATCTTCTTGCAGCTGAACACCTCCTCTCCCGCTAATGATCATGTAAGGTTTGATATTCGAAAATTTTCTTTCATGTTTTAAAGCAATTATTAATGGACATTCACACCTACTTGCAGCCGAACACCACCTCTCCCGCTTTTGATGAATTATGGACCGGCATTCTTACCTTTTCTAACACATTTTTCAGCAATTATGGTTGGAGAATCACACCTACTCACAGCCGAACAACTCCGCTACCGCATTTGATGGTGTATAGTCGGGATTTCTCACCCTTTTTCATCAGCTTTTTGCAAATTATGATCTGACATTCACACCTACTTGCAGTCGAACAGCTCTGCTCCCGCTTTTGATTATGTTTGGTTAGATATTCGAACCTTTTCTTAACTGCTTTTTTACAAACTTTGGTCGGACGTTCACACCTTCTTGCAGCCGAACACCTACGCTTCCGGTTTTGATAGTGTATATTCGGGCATACGAACCTTTTCTCACCCGCTTTTTACAAACCATGGTCGGACTTTCACACCTTCTCTTAGCTGAACAACTCCGCTCCCTCTTTTGATTGTGTACAGTCGGGTATTTTAACTTTTTCTTACCCGCTTTTTACCAACTATGATCGGACATTCACACCGTCTTACAGCGGAACACCTCCGCTCCCTCTTTTGATGGTGTAATGTTCGGGCATTCGAACCTTTTCTTACCCGCTTTTTACAAACCAGGGTCGGACTTTCACACCTTTTAGTAGCCGAACAACTCCGCTCCCGCTATTGATTGTGTACAGTCGGGTATTTTAACCTTTTCTTACCCGCTTTTTACCAACTATGGTCGGACATTCACACTGTCTTACAGCGGAACACCTCCTCTCCCTCTTATGATCATGTACGGTTTGATATTCGAAAATTTACTTTCTTGTTTCAAAGCAATTATTGATGGACATTCAAACCTTCTTTTTGATGGTGTATAGTCGGGCTTTCGAGCCTTTTCTTCCCGGTTTTTACAAACCATGATCGGACTTTCACACCTTCTTGTAGCCGAACACATCCGCTCCCGCTATTGATTGTGTATAGTCGGGCATTCGAACCTTTTCTTACCCGCTTTTTACAAACTATGGTGGGACATTCAAACCTTCTTGTATCCGAAAACCTCCGCTCTCTCTTTTGATCATACATTGTCGGACATTCGCACCTTTTCTTACCCGATTTTTACAAACCATGGTCGGACTTTCACACCTTCTTGTAGCCGAACACATCCGCTCCCGCTATTGATTGTGTACAGTCGGGTATTTTAACCTTTTCTTACCCGCTTTTTACCAACTATGGTCGGACATTCACACCTTCGTACAGCGGAACACCTCCGCTCCCTCTTTTGATTGTGTATGTTCGGGTATTCAAACCTTTTCTTACCCGCTTTTTCCAAACTATGGTCGGCTATTCACAGCTTCCTCTCCACCATACTTGTATGGTTGGATATTCACACCCACTTGCATCCGAAGACCTCTGCCCCAAATTTTATTGATATTTAGTCGGACATTCGCACCTTACCCGCTTTTGGCAAACTATTGCCTTCTTGCAGCCAAACACCTCTGATCTCGCTTTTGATGATGTAAGGTTGGGCATTCAGACCTTGCTTCACCTGCTTTTCACCAAATATAGTCGGACATTCACACCTTCTTGCAGCCGAACACTTCCGCTCCACCTTTTAGTGTTCTATCACACCTTTTTTTCACCGCATTTTATACATTATGGTCGGAAATTTTCAACCACTCTCATCCGAAGATCTCTCCTCCCGCTTTCTTTAATATATTTGAACTTTAGTCGGAGACATTCAAACCTTCTTGCAGCTGAACCACCTCCGCTCCCTGTTTTGATCATATATGGTCTGGCAATACTACCTTTTCTTACCCGTTTGTGAGTAATTATGGCTGGACATTCACACCTACTTGCAGCCGAACACAACCTCTCTCACTTTTGATGATGTATGGACCGGCATTTTTACCTTTTCTAACACATTTTTCAGCAATTATGGTCGGAGATTCACACCTACTCACAGCCGAACAACTCCGCTCCCGCATTTGATGATGTATAGTCGGGCATTCTCACCCTTTCTCATCAGCTTTTTGCAAATTATGATCTGACATTCACACCTACTTGCAGTCGAAAAGCTCTGCTCCCGCTTTTGATTATGTTTGGTTGGATATTCGAACCTTTTCTTAACTGCTTTTTACATATTTTGGTTGGACGTTCACACCTTCTTGTAGCCGAACACTTCCACTCCTGCTTTTGATGATGTATGGTTGGGCATTCACACCTTTTTTTTGCCCATTTTTCAGGAATTATGGGTGGACATTCACACCTTGCAGCTGAACACCTCCTCTCCCACTTATGATCATGTGTGGTTTGATTTTCGAAAATTTTCTTTCATGTTTTCTAGCAATTATTGATGGACATTTAGACCTTCTTGCAGCTGAACACCACCTCTCCCGATTTTGATGATGTATGGACCGGCATTTTTACCTTTTCTAACACATTTTTCAGCAATTATGGTCGGAGATTCACACCTACTCACAGCCGAACAACTCCGCTCCCGCATTTGATGATGTATAGTCGGGCATTCTCACCCTTTCTCATCAGCTTTTTGCAAATTATGATCTGACATTCACACCTACTTCCAGTTGAACAGCTCTGCTCCCGCTTTTGATTATGTTTGGTTAGATATTCGAACCTTTTTCTTAACTGCTTTTTACAAACTTTGGTCGGACGTTCACACCTTCTTGGAGCCGAACACCTACGCTTCCGGTTTTGATAGTGTATATTCGGGCATACGAACCTTTTCTTACCCGCTTTTTACAAACCAAGGTCGGACTTTCACACCTTCTCTTAGCTGAACAACTCCGCTCCCTCTTTTGATTGTGTACAGTCGGGTAATTTAACCTTTTCTTACCCGCTTTTTACCATCTATGGTCGGACATTCACACCGTCTTACAGCGGATCACCTCCGCTCCCTCTTTTGATGATGTATGGTTAGGCATTCGCACCTTTTCTTACCCATTTTTCAGTAATTATGGGTAGATATTCACACCTTCTTGCAGCTGAACACCTCCTCTCCCGCTTATGATCATGTGCAGTTTGATATTCGAAAATTTTCTTTCATGTTTTCTAGCAATTATTGATGGACATTCAGACCGTCTTGCAGCTGAACACCTCCGCTCCCACTTTTGATGGTGTATAGTCGGGCTTTCGAGCCTTTTCTTCCCCGGTTTTTACAAATTATGGTTGGACATTCAGACCTTCTTGCAGCCGAAAACCTCCACTCCCTCTTTTGATCATACATTGTCGGGCATTCGCACCTTTTCTTACCCGCTTTTTACAAACCATGGTCGGACTTTCACACCTTTTAGTAGCCGAACAACTCCGCTCCCGCTATTGATTGTGTACAGTCGGGAATTTTAACCTTTTCTTACCCGCTTTTTACCAACTATGGTTGGACATTCACACCTTCTTACAGCAGAACACCTCCGCTCCCTGTTTTGATTATGTATGGTTTGACATTCGCACCTTCTCTCACCCGCCTTTTACTATGGTCGGCCATTCACAGCTTCCTCTCCACCATACTTTTATGGTGGGATATTCATACCCACTTGCATCCGAAGACCTCCGCCCCCACTTTTGTTGATATTTAGTCGGTCATTCGCACCTTACCCGCTTTTGGCAAACTATGGCCTTCTTGCAGCCAAACACCTCTGATCTCGCTTTTGATGATGTAAGGTTGGGCATTCAGACCTTGCTTCACCTGCTTTTCACCAAATATAGTCGGACATTCATACCCACTTGCATCCGAAGACCTCCGCCCCAAATTTTGTTGATATTTAGTCGGACATTCGCACCTTACCCGCTTTTGGCAAACTATGGCCTTCTTGCAGCCAAACACCTCTGATCTCGCTTTTGATGATGTAAGGTTGGGCATTCAGACCTTGCTTCACCTGCTTTTCACCAAATATAGTCGAACATTCACACCTTCTTGCAGCCGAACACTTCCGCTCCACCTTTTAGTGTTCTATCACACCTTTTTTTCACCGCATTTTATACATTATGGTTGGAAATTTTCAACCACTCTCATCCGAAGACCTCTCCTCCCGCTTTTGTTAATATATTTGAACTTTAGTCGGACATTCAAACCTTCTTGCAGCTGAACCACCTCCGCTCCCTGTTTTGATCATATATGGTCTGGCAATACTACCTTTTCTTACCCGTTTGTGAGTAATTATGGCTGGACATTCACACCTACTTGCAGCCGAACACAACCTCTCTCGCTTTTGATGATGTATGGACCGGCATTCTTACCTTTTCTAACACATTTTTCAGCAATTATGGTCGGAGATTCACACCTACTCACAGCCGAACAACTCCGCTCCCGCATTTGATGGTGTATAGTCGGGCATTCTCACCCTTTCTCATCAGCTTTTTGCAAATTATGATCTGACATTCACACCTACTTGCAGTCGAACAGCTCTGCTCCCGCTTTTGATTATGTATGGTTGGATATTCGAACCTTTTCTTAACTGCTTTTTACAAACTTTGGTTGGACGTTCACACCTTCTTGTAGCCGAACACATGCACTCCTGCTTTTGATGATGTATGGTTGGGCATTCGCACCTTTTTTTTACCCATTTTTCAGGTATTATGGGTGGACATTCACACCTTCTTGTAGCTGAACACCTCCTCTCCCACTTATGATCATGTGTGGTTTGATTTTTGAAAATTTTCTTTCATGTTTTCTAGCAATTATTGATGGACATTTAGACCTTCTTGCAGCTGAACACCACCTCTCCCGATTTTGATTATGTATGGACCGGCATTTTTACCTTTTCTAACACATTTTTCACTAATTATGGTTGGAGATTCACACCTACTCACAGCCGAACAACTCCGCTACCGCATTTGATGGTGTATAGTCGGGCATTCTCACCCTTTCTCATCAGCTTTTTGCAAATTATGATCTGACATTCACACCTACTTCCAGTCGAACAGCTCTGCTCCCGCTTTTGATTATGTTTGGTTAGATATTCGAACCTTTTCTTAACTGCTTTTTACAAACTTTGGTCGGACGATCACAATATCTTGCAGCCGAACACCTCCGCTTCCGCTTTTGATGGTGTATATTCGGGCATACGAACCTTTTCTTACCCGCTTTTTACAAACCAAGGTCGGACTTTCACACCTTCTCTTAGCTGAACAACTCCGCTCCCTCTTTTGATTGTGTACAGTCGGGTAATTTAACCTTTTCTTACCCGCTTTTTACCATCTATGGTCGGACATTCACACCGTCTTACAGCGGAACACCTCCGCTCCCTCTTTTGATGGTGTAATGTTCGGGCATTCGAACCTTTTCTTACCCGCTTTTTACAAACCAGGGTCGGACTTTCACACCTTTTAGTAGCCGAACAACTCCGCTCCCGCTATTGATTGTGTACAGTCGGGTATTTTAACCTTTTCTTACCCGCTTTTTACCAACTATGGTCGGACATTCACACTGTCTTACAGCGGAACACCTCCTCTCCCTCTTATGATCATGTACGGTTTGATATTCGAAAATTTACTTTCTTGTTTCAAAGCAATTATTGATGGACATTCAAACCTTCTTTTTGATGGTGTATAGTCGGGCTTTCGAGCCTTTTCTTCCCGGTTTTTACAAACCATGATCGGACTTTCACACCTTCTTGTAGCCGAACACATCCGCTCCCGCTATTGATTGTGTATAGTCGGGCATTCGAACCTTTTCTTACCCGCTTTTTACAAACTATGATGGGACATTCAAACCTTCTTGTATCCGAAAACCTCCGCTCTCTCTTTTGATCATACATTGTCGGACATTCGCACCTTTTCTTACCCGATTTTTACAAACCATGGTCGGACTTTCACACCTTCTTGTAGCCGAACACATCCGCTCCCGCTATTGATTGTGTACAGTCGGGTATTTTAACCTTTTCTTACCCGCTTTTTACCAACTATGGTCGGACATTCACACCTTCGTACAGCGGAACACCTCCGCTCCCTCTTTTGATTGTGTATGTTCGGGTATTCAAACCTTTTCTTACCCGCTTTTTCCAAACTATGGTCGGCTATTCACAGCTTCCTCTCCACCATACTTGTATGGTTGGATATTCACACCCACTTGCATCCGAAGACCTCTGCCCCAAATTTTATTGATATTTAGTCGGACATTCGCACCTTACCCGCTTTTGGCAAACTATTGCCTTCTTGCAGCCAAACACCTCTGATCTCGCTTTTGATGATGTAAGGTTGGGCATTCAGACCTTGCTTCACCTGCTTTTCACCAAATATAGTCGGACATTCACACCTTCTTGCAGCCGAACACTTCCGCTCCACCTTTTAGTGTTCTATCACACCCTTTTTTCACCGCATTTTATACATTATGGTCGGAAATTTTCAACCACTCTCATCCGAAGATCTCTCCTCCCGCTTTCTTTAATATATTTGAACTTTAGTCGGAGACATTCAAACCTTCTTGCAGCTGAACCACCTCCGCTCCCTGTTTTGATCATATATGGTCTGGCAATACTACCTTTTCTTACCCGTTTGTGAGTAATTATGGCTGGACATTCACACCTACTTGCAGCCGAACACAACCTCTCTCACTTTTGATGATGTATGGACCGGCATTTTTACCTTTTCTAACACATTTTTCAGCAATTATGGTCGGAGATTCACACCTACTCACAGCCGAACAACTCCGCTCCCGCATTTGATGATGTATAGTCGGGCATTCTCACCCTTTCTCATCAGCTTTTTGCAAATTATGATCTGACATTCACACCTACTTGCAGTCGAAAAGCTCTGCTCCCGCTTTTGATTATGTTTGGTTGGATATTCGAACCTTTTCTTAACTGCTTTTTACATATTTTGGTTGGACGTTCACACCTTCTTGTAGCCGAACACTTCCACTCCTGCTTTTGATGATGTATGGTTGGGCATTCACACCTTTTTTTTGCCCATTTTTCAGGAATTATGGGTGGACATTCACACCTTGCAGCTGAACACCTCCTCTCCCACTTATGATCATGTGTGGTTTGATTTTCGAAAATTTTCTTTCATGTTTTCTAGCAATTATTGATGGACATTTAGACCTTCTTGCAGCTGAACACCACCTCTCCCGATTTTGATGATGTATGGACCGGCATTTTTACCTTTTCTAACACATTTTTCAGCAATTATGGTCGGAGATTCACACCTACTCACAGCCGAACAACTCCGCTCCCGCATTTGATGATGTATAGTCGGGCATTCTCACCCTTTCTCATCAGCTTTTTGCAAATTATGATCTGACATTCACACCTACTTCCAGTTGAACAGCTCTGCTCCCGCTTTTGATTATGTTTGGTTAGATATTCGAACCTTTTTCTTAACTGCTTTTTACAAACTTTGGTCGGACGTTCACACCTTCTTGGAGCCGAACACCTACGCTTCCGGTTTTGATAGTGTATATTCGGGCATACGAACCTTTTCTTACCCGCTTTTTACAAACCAAGGTCGGACTTTCACACCTTCTCTTAGCTGAACAACTCCGCTCCCTCTTTTGATTGTGTACAGTCGGGTAATTTAACCTTTTCTTACCCGCTTTTTACCATCTATGGTCGGACATTCACACCGTCTTACAGCGGATCACCTCCGCTCCCTCTTTTGATGATGTATGGTTAGGCATTCGCACCTTTTCTTACCCATTTTTCAGTAATTATGGGTAGATATTCACACCTTCTTGCAGCTGAACACCTCCTCTCCCGCTTATGATCATGTGCAGTTTGATATTCGAAAATTTTCTTTCATGTTTTCTAGCAATTATTGATGGACATTCAGACCGTCTTGCAGCTGAACACCTCCGCTCCCACTTTTGATGGTGTATAGTCGGGCTTTCGAGCCTTTTCTTCCCCGGTTTTTACAAATTATGGTTGGACATTCAGACCTTCTTGCAGCCGAAAACCTCCACTCCCTCTTTTGATCATACATTGTCGGGCATTCGCACCTTTTCTTACCCGCTTTTTACAAACCATGGTCGGACTTTCACACCTTTTAGTAGCCGAACAACTCCGCTCCCGCTATTGATTGTGTACAGTCGGGAATTTTAACCTTTTCTTACCCGCTTTTTACCAACTATGGTTGGACATTCACACCTTCTTACAGCAGAACACCTCCGCTCCCTGTTTTGATTATGTATGGTTTGACATTCGCACCTTCTCTCACCCGCCTTTTACTATGGTCGGCCATTCACAGCTTCCTCTCCACCATACTTTTATGGTGGGATATTCATACCCACTTGCATCCGAAGACCTCCGCCCCCACTTTTGTTGATATTTAGTCGGTCATTCGCACCTTACCCGCTTTTGGCAAACTATGGCCTTCTTGCAGCCAAACACCTCTGATCTCGCTTTTGATGATGTAAGGTTGGGCATTCAGACCTTGCTTCACCTGCTTTTCACCAAATATAGTCGGACATTCACACCCACTTGCATCCGAAGACCTCCGCCCCAAATTTTGTTGATATTTAGTCGGACATTCGCACCTTACCCGCTTTTGGCAAACTATGGCCTTCTTGCAGCCAAACACCTCTGATCTCGCTTTTGATGATGTAAGGTTGGGCATTCAGACCTTGCTTCACCTGCTTTTCACCAAATATAGTCGAACATTCACACCTTCTTGCAGCCGAACACTTCCGCTCCACCTTTTAGTGTTCTATCACACCTTTTTTTCACCGCATTTTATACATTATGGTTGGAAATTTTCAACCACTCTCATCCGAAGACCTCTCCACCCGCTTTTGTTAATATATTTGAACTTTAGTCGGACATTCAAACCTTCTTGCAGCTGAACCACCTCCGCTCCCTGTTTTGATCATATATGGTCTGGCAATACTACCTTTTCTTACCCGTTTGTGAGTAATTATGGCTGGACATTCACACCTACTTGCAGCCGAACACAACCTCTCTCGCTTTTGATGATGTATGGACCGGCATTCTTACCTTTTCTAACACATTTTTCAGCAATTATGGTCGGAGATTCACACCTACTCACAGCCGAACAACTCCGCTCCCGCATTTGATGGTGTATAGTCGGGCATTCTCACCCTTTCTCATCAGCTTTTTGCAAATTATGATCTGACATTCACACCTACTTGCAGTCGAACAGCTCTGCTCCCGCTTTTGATTATGTATGGTTGGATATTCGAACCTTTTCTTAACTGCTTTTTACAAACTTTGGTTGGACGTTCACACCTTCTTGTAGCCGAACACATGCACTCCTGCTTTTGATGATGTATGGTTGGGCATTCGCACCTTTTTTTTACCCATTTTTCAGGTATTATGGGTGGACATTCACACCTTCTTGTAGCTGAACACCTCCTCTCCCACTTATGATCATGTGTGGTTTGATTTTTGAAAATTTTCTTTCATGTTTTCTAGCAATTATTGATGGACATTTAGACCTTCTTGCAGCTGAACACCACCTCTCCCGATTTTGATTATGTATGGACCGGCATTTTTACCTTTTCTAACACATTTTTCAGCAATTATGGTTGGAGATTCACACCTACTCACAGCCGAACAACTCCGCTACCGCATTTGATGGTGTATAGTCGGGCATTCTCACCCTTTCTCATCAGCTTTTTGCAAATTATGATCTGACATTCACACCTACTTCCAGTCGAACAGCTCTGCTCCCGCTTTTGATTATGTTTGGTTAGATATTCGAACCTTTTCTTAACTGCTTTTTACAAACTTTGGTCGGACGTTCACAATATCTTGCAGCCGAACACCTCCGCTTCCGCTTTTGATGGTGTATATTCGGGCATACGAACCTTTTCTTACCCGCTTTTTACAAACCAAGGTCGGACTTTCACACCTTCTCTTAGCTGAACAACTCCGCTCCCTCTTTTGATTGTGTACAGTCGGGTAATTTAACCTTTTCTTACCCGCTTTTTACCATCTATGGTCGGACATTCACACCGTCTTACAGCGGAACACCTCCGCTCCCTCTTTTGATGATGTATGGTTAGGCATTCGCACCTTTTCTTACCCATTTTTCAGTAATTATGGGTAGACATTCACACCTTCTTGCAGCTGAACACCTCCGCTCCCACTTTTGATGGTGTATAGTCGGGCTTTCGAGCCTTTTCTTCCCCGGTTTTTACAAATTATGGTTGGACATTCAGACCTTCTTGCAGCCGAAAACCTCCACTCCCTCTTTTGATCATACATTGTTGGGCATTCGCACCTTTTCTTACCCGCTTTTTACAAACCATGGTCGGACTTTCACACCTTTTAGTAGCCGAACAACTCCGCTCCCACTATTGATTGTGTACAGTCGGGTATTTTAACCTTTTCTTACCCGCTTTTTACCAACTATGGTTGGACATTCACACCTTCTTACAGCAGAACACCTCCGCTCCCTTTTTTGATTATGTATGGTTTGACATTCGCACCTTCTCTCACCCGCCTTTTACTATGGTCGGCCATTCACAGCTTCCTCTCCACCATACTTGTATGGTGGGATATTCACACCCACTTGCATCCGAAGACCTCCGCCCCCACTTTTGTTGATATTTAGTCGGTCATTCGCAGCTTACCCGCTTTTGGCAAACAATGGCCTTCTTGCAGCCAAACACCTCTGATCTCGCTTTTGATGATGTAAGGTTGGGCATTCAGACCTTGCTTCACCTGCTTTTCACCAAATATAGTCGGACATTCACACCTTCTTGCAGCCGAACACTTTAGTGTTCTATGAGGCATTCACATATTTTTTTTCACCGTATTTTATAGATTATGGTTGGAAATTCTCACCCACTCTCATCCGAAGACCTCTCCTCCCGCTTTTGTTAATATATAGTCGGGCATTCGAACCTTTTCTTACCCGCTTTTTACAAATTATGGTCGAACATTCACACCTACTTGCAGCTGAATACTTCCGCTCCACCTTTTAGGTATGTAGGGTTGGCATTTGCACCTCTTTTTATACTGATTGCTGAAGAATAAGTTGTTCTTTCTCAAACTACAAATTTTTTTTAATTGTTGAAACTTGATTTGAAGTGGATAAATAAGGAGGACAAACAGTTTTAAGTCAGGCTGATAGAAGGAATTAATTTTATAGCAAAATCTGTATTTCGTCATATGTCGAGAGATGCTTATTGCTGAAGAAGTTCTTTCTCATTCTACAAAGTACAACGTTGTTTATCGTTGAAACTTGATTAGACATGAATAAATATGAAGGACAAAGCAGTCTTAACTTGGTTTGAGTTAATGAATTCGTTTTATAGGAGAATCCGAATTCGTGCATAACTCATAAAATAGAGCTTATTTTCGGATTCCTGAAGAATGAGTCTGGTTCTTTCTCATAATACAAAGTTTGTTGTTTATTGTTGAAACTTCATCAGAAGTGAAGAAATAAATGAATGCCTATCAACAAATGTGGGATCTAATCTCTAGTGCTTCCTCTAAAATAATTTCCTTTCTCAATTTAGAAATGTGTGTGTGTAAGTCACAACACCCGTGACACCAAAACGGCTTTCTTTTCTCTACACTCTGCACTATGAGCACACACACCAAATCAGAAAGGGTTTTTTCTCTCTTTTCTACATTATGGACTGTGGGGACACAAAACCGCTCTCTCTCTTTTTTTTTTTTTATCGTGTGCCAGGGCGTTGTCTCACGTATTAGATTATGCTTAAGATACGAATGGGTTTATCAGTCACATCAGAATCCATACATACTGATCCTCCCGTAATAAAATGGTCGGATCTTATCAAACACACTTTGTTTCTTGTGACAATCAAGTCAGCGAAACAGCGTATACACGTCAAGACACTGAATCAAGTTTGCCACAAGAACTCATAAGTTTGGCAGTATTGCTCTGCCGTCAGCAATCATACACCCATTTTATTTTCGTGAGACATGTGCAAGCACCTGTTCATCTACTGTTCTATCACTATGAATTAGTGATCTATTATCAATAAGGATACTTCTACAACTACTATCAAAGTATGTCCGGACTTCTTATGTTGTCAGTTGCTATATATGAATAAGTGGGTAGCTACTGACAAGCATTAAGCATGTCACACAGCCCAAACATATAACATTTCAGGACACACCACACAGTTAACAACCACAGTGAAGCGTGTCAAAGCCCAGACATGTAACATTCAACAGGACACTTACACAACACATTCAAATCAAACAGTCAGACAACATACAAGAACATATACCCCAGTCGGCATTGCTCCCTGCCTATTTTCGTACAGCACACTATGTGTGCGCACACCTTTATTCACAAACTCTTCAACTTATACTCTTTTACCGAAGCTGCTACAGCTCGATTGGCCGAATACCCTTTGATCCTATTTCGGTGAATTTGACATCTGCCTTACATATAACAGATTAGCGGTTTAGCAGTTTTAATTTAGTTTGAGTGAAGGAATTCATTTTATAGCAAAATCCGAAATCGTGAAGAACTCATGAAAGTAAGCTTATTCTCGGATTCCTGAAACTTTAGATTTGCTCTTTCTTTTACTGCAAAGTACAACGTTGTTTTTTTTTGTTTAAATCTTTCTAGACATGGTAAATATTAAGGACAAAGCAGTTTTCACATAGTTTGAGTGAAGGAATTCATTTTATAGATAAAATCCCAAGAGTCTGCTGAGAAAAGAGAGTGAATGCGAAGTAGACTTTAACACGGCTATGGGAGCGAGCCGAGTGTGGGCTAACCGGGAGAATTGCTTGAAAGAAACGCGACACCGAATGAGTGATCAGAACAAAGCCTCAATACGGGATTCTCGTGGTGTTTTTGTTGCTGCCTTGTCTTTTGCACAGAGTAAAAGACAAGGCAGCCATCGAATAGGGCCCGATTGTTCCTAGTTGGTCAGCCGAGGAGCAAGGGGGTGGGGGAGCAAGCGTCTCAACCAAGCAAAGCTCACCATGGGGAAGGTGGCTATGCCAACTAGCCCGTTGCCCTGCTCCCGCAGTGACGGATAATCGTACTCTGGTTTCTCTTCATAACGTACAAGTCTTTCGCCTTTTACTAAAGATTTCTGTGGAGAGCAGCACTAATGAGTTGTTTCTATTTTTGGCAGGCTTTACCTTTGCGGGTAAAGCCCTTTCTGTCTGTGCAAAAGAAATCTTCTTACTGTGCAGAGTGACTTCTCTGAGTAGAGTCGCCTTACTTGTTGCGACTGTGCCGATGTTCGAAGCTGGAGTGCAAAGTTGTTGCTTGAATGGTGCTTGCTGGAGCGTGCGGGAGTGCAAAGTTATACCATTTAAAAGGGCTGAAGAGTGCTCAGTGCAGCGGGTGGGCGACACTCTGGCCACCTTGAAAACCGAGGTTACATCCACTACCAGGGGCAGCCCAAGTTCTGCCGCAAGTGTGGTGAGCATGGGCACCTGGTTGAGGCTTGTACCAAGGTGTTATGTGGGAAGAGCAGAGAAATTGGGCAAACTTTTGGAGAGTGTCCAAATGGCAGGAAATGTAATCTCTGTGGAGAATTAAATCACCTCTTCAGAGATTGCCCTAAATCTTTTGCCAACAAATTAAAGACGGTAAAGCCACAGTCAAGCCAACAAAGAGAAGGACCAAAGGTGGCAGTTGGTGAACAAAGTGAAGAGGTTGACCCAATAAATTCAAACTTCCCGCCAAAAGCTTGGATTGGAAGTGAGGAGCAAAAAGGGGAGGGGCCTGTAGAGGCCTCACCACTCAGTGTTGAAGTCTGTGAGAATTCACAGGCAGAGGGTGGAGCTACGCTAAATGAGGAGGAAGAGCAGACAGGTGAGTCTAGTGAAGATACTCACCTCCCCGAAGGTCAACAGCCGAAGAGGACGGCATCTGAGCCTCTGATTCCCCAGTGGTATCAGAGAAGAGGGGAAGAGTTAGGTCCCTTTCAGACAGTTCTTCAGTGGAAGAACCTAGAGTCTTCCCCTCCGACTCACCAAATGAGGTCTCCTTTTTAACTTCAGCTCTGCAATCAACCCCCAGGGACTCAAAGTTAAATGCAGTGTTGAGAAGGTGAGAACCATTAAAAGCATAAAGGAAAGTAGGTATGTCATTTTCGTTTTTCTAAGTTATCAAAACAAATTACACACAGGTTATTTCTTGGGAAACTAGCTCTTCCTTCATTTCTTTAGGTGAAAAGTGAGTAGGGTGATCTATATTTCCTTTTCGGACTCTCGGTGTTGGCCTCTGACGCAATGTTGCATTTAACTTTGAGTTCCTGGGGGTTGATTGCAGAGCTGAAGTTAAAAAGGAGACCTCATTTGGTGAGTCGGAGGGGAAGACTCTAGGTTCTTCCACTGAAGAACTGTCTGAAAGGGACCTAACTCTTCCCCTCTTCTCTGATACCACTGGGGAATCAGAGGCTCAGATGCCGTCCTCTTCGGCTGTTGACCTTCGGGGAGGTGAGTATCTTCACTAGACTCACCTGTCTGCTCTTCCTCCTCATTTAGCGTAGCTCCACCCTCTGCCTGTGAATTCTCACAGACTTCAACACTGAGTGGTGAGGCCTCTACAGGCCCCTCCCCTTTTTGCTCCTCACTTCCAATCCAAGCTTTTGGCGGGAAGTTTGAATTTATTGGGTCAACCTCTTCACTTTGTTCACCAACTGCCACCTTTGGTCCTTCTCTTTGTTGGCTTGACTGTGGCTTTACCGTCTTTAATTTGTTGGCAAAAGATTTAGGGCAATCTCTGAAGAGGTGATTTAATTCTCCACAGAGATTACATTTCCTGCCATTTGGACACTCTCCAAAAGTTTGCCCAATTTCTCTGCTCTTCCCACATAACACCTTGGTACAAGCCTCAACCAGGTGCCCATGCTCACCACACTTGCGGCAGAACTTGGGCTGCCCCTGGTAGTGGATGTAACCTCGGTTTTCAAGGTGGCCAGAGTGTCGCCCACCCGCTGCACTGAGCACTCTTCAGCCCTTTTAAATGGTATAACATTGCACTCCCGCACGCTCCAGCAAGCACCATTCAAGCAACAACTTTGCACTCCAGCTTCGAACATCGGCACAGTCGCAACAAGTAAGGCGACTCTACTCAGAGAAGTCACTCTGCACAGTAAGAAGATTTCTTTTGCACAGACAGAAAAGGCTTTACCCGCAAAGGTAAAGCCTGCCAAAAATAGAAACAACTCATTAGTGCTGCTCTCCACAGAAATCTTTAGTAAAAGGCGAAAGACTTGTACGTTATGAAGAGAAACCAGAGTACGATTATCCGTCAGTGCGGGAGCAGGGCAACAGGCTAGTTGGCATAGCCACCTTCCCCATGGTGAGCTTTGCTTGGTTGAGACGCTTGCTCCCCCCCCCCCCTTGCTCCTCGGCTGACCAACTAGGAACAATCGGGCCCTATTCGATGGCTGCCTTGTCTTTTACTCTGTGCAAAAGACAAGGCAGCAACAAAAACACCACGAGAATCCCGTATTGAGGCTTTGTTCTGATCGCTCATTCGGTGTCGCGTTTTTTTCAAGCAATTCTCTCGGTTAGCCCACACTCGGCTCGCTCCCATAGCCGTGTTAAAGTCTACTTCGCATTCACTCTCTTTTCTCAGCAGACTCTTGGGATTTTATCTATAAAATGAATTCCTTCACTCAAACTATGTGAAAACTGCTTTGTCCTTAATATTTACCATGTCTAGAAAGATTTAAACAAAAAAAACAACGTTGTACTTTGCAGTAAAAGAAAGAGCAAATCTAAAGTTTCAGGAATCCGAGAATAAGCTTACTTTCATGAGTTCTTCACGATTTCGGATTTTGCTATAAAATGAATTCCTTCACTCAAACTAAATTAAAACTGCTAAACCGCTAATCTGTTATATGTAAGGCAGATGTCAAATTCACCGAAATAGGATCAAAGGGTATTCGGCCAATCGAGCTGTAGCAGCTTCGGTAAAAGAGTATAAGTTGAAGAGTTTGTGAATAAAGGTGTGCGCACACATAGTGTGCTGTACGAAAATAGGCAGGGAGCAATGCCGGCTGGGGTATATGTTCTTGTATGTTGTCTGACTGTTTGATTTGAATGTGTTGTGTAAGTGTCCTGTTGAATGTTACATGTTTGGGCTTTGACACGCTTCACTGTGGTTGCTAACTGTGTGGTGTGTCCTGAAATGTTATATGTTTGGGCTGTGTGCTTGCTTAATGCTTAATGCTTGTCAGTAGCTACCCACTTATTCATATATAGCAACTGACAACATAAGAAGTCCGGACATACTTTGATAGTAGTTGTAGAAGTATCCTTATTGATAATAGATCACTAATTCATAGTGATAGAACAGTAGATGAACAGGTGCTTGCACATGTCTCACGAAAATAAAATGGGCGTATGATTGCTGACGGCAGAGCAATACTGCCAACTTATGAGTTCTTGTGGCAAACTTGATTCAGTGTCTTGACGTGTATACGCTGTTTCGCTGACTTGATTGTCACAAGAAACAAAGTGTGTTTGATAAGATCCGACCATTTTATTACGGGAGGATCAGTATGTATGGATTCTGATGTGACTGATAAACCCATTCGTATCTTAAGCATAATCTAATACGTGAGACAACGCCCTGGCACACGATAAAAAAAAAAAAAGAGAGAGAGCGGTTTTGTGTCCCCACAGTCCATAATGTAGAAAAGAGAGAAAAAACCCTTTCTGATTTGGTGTGTGTGCTCATAGTGCAGAGTGTAGAGAAAAGAAAGCCGTTTTGGTGTCACGGGTGTTGTGACTTACACACACACATTTCTAAATTGAGAAAGGAAATTATTTTAGAGGAAGCACGAGAGATTAGATCCCACATTTGTTGATAGGCATTCATTTATTTCTTCACTTCTGATGAAGTTTCAACAATAAACAACAAACTTTGTATTATGAGAAAGAACCAGACTCATTCTTCAGGAATCCGAAAATAAGCTCTATTTTATGAGTTATGCACGAATTCGGATTCTCCTATAAAACGAATTCATTAACTCAAACCAAGTTAAGACTGCTTTGTCCTTCATATTTATTCATGTCTAATCAAGTTTCAACGATAAACAACGTTGTACTTTGTAGAATGAGAAAGAACTTCTTCAGCAATAAGCATCTCTCGACATATGACGAAATACAGATTTTGCTATAAAATTAATTCCTTCTATCAGCCTGACTTAAAACTGTTTGTCCTCCTTATTTATCCACTTGAAATCAAGTTTCAACAATTAAAAAAAATTTGTAGTTTGAGAAAGAACAACTTAATCTTCAGCAATCAGTATAAAAAGAGGTGCAAATGCCAACCATACATACCTAAAAGGTGGAGCGGAAGTATTCAGCTGCAAGTAGGTGTGAATGTTCGACCATAATTTGTAAAAAGCGGGTAAGAAAAGGTTCGAATGCCCGACTATATATTAACAAAAGCGGGAGGAGAGGTCTTCGGATGAGAGTGGGTGAGAATTTCCAACCATAATCTATAAAATACGGTGAAAAAAAATATGTGAATGCCTCATAGAACACTAAAAGCGGAAGTGTTCGGCTGCAAGAAGGTGTGAATGTCCGACTATATTTGGTGAAAAGCAGGTGAAGCAAGGTCTGAATGCCCAACCTTACATCATCAAAAGCGAGATCAGAGGTGTTTGGCTGCAAGAAGGCCATAGTTTGCCAAAAGCGGGTAAGCTGCGAATGACCGACTAAATATCAACAAAAGTGGGGGCGGAGGTCTTCGGATGCAAGTGGGTGTGAATATCCCACCATACAAGTATGGTGGAGAGGAAGCTGTGAATGGCCGACCATAGTAAAAGGCGGGTGAGAGAAGGTGCGAATGTCAAACCATACATAATCAAAAAAGGGAGCGGAGGTGTTCTGCTGTAAGAAGGTGTGAATGTCCAACCATAGTTGGTAAAAAGCGGGTAAGAAAAGGTTAAAATACCCGACTGTACACAATCAATAGCGGGAGCGGAGTTGTTCGGCTACTAAAAGGTGTGAAAGTCCGACCATGGTTTGTAAAAAGCGGGTAAGAAAAGGTGCGAATGCCCGACAATGTATGATCAAAAGAGGGAGTGGAGGTTTTCGGCTGCAAGAAGGTCTGAATGTCCAACCATAATTTGTAAAAACCGGGGAAGAAAAGGCTCGAAAGCCCGACTATACACCATCAAAAGTGGGGGCGGAGGTGTTCAGCTGCAAGAAGGTGTGAATGTCTACCCATAATTACTGAAAAATGGGTAAGAAAAGGTGCGAATGCCTAACCATACATCATCAAAAGAGGGAGCGGAGGTGTTCCGCTGTAAGACGGTGTGAATGTCCGACCATAGATGGTAAAAAGCGGGTAAGAAAAGGTTAAATTACCCGACTGTACACAATCAAAAGAGGGAGCGGAGTTGTTCAGCTAAGAGAAGGTGTGGAAGTCCGACCTTGGTTTGTAAAAAGCGGGTAAGAAAAGGTTCGTATGCCCGAATATACACCATCAAAAGCGGAAGCGGAGGTGTTCGGCTGCAAGATATTGTGAACGTCCGACCAAAGTTTGTAAAAAGCAGTTAAGAAAAGGTTCGAATATCTAACCAAACATAATCAAAAGCGGGAGCAGAGCTGTTCGACTGGAAGTAGGTGTGAATGTCAGATCATAATTTGCAAAAAGCTGATGAGAAAGGGTGAGAATGCCCGACTATACACCATCAAATGCGGTAGCGGAGTTGTTCGGCTGTGAGTAGGTGTGAATCTCCAACCATAATTGCTGAAAAATGTGTTAGAAAAGGTAAAAATGCCGGTCCATACATAATCAAAATCGGGAGAGGTGGTGTTCAGCTGCAAGAAGGTCTAAATGTCCATCAATAATTGCTAGAAAACATGAAAGAAAATTTTCAAAAATCAAACCACACATGATCATAAGTGGGAGAGGAGGTGTTCAGCTGCAAGAAGGTGTGAATGTCCACCCATAATACCTGAAAAATGGGTAAAAAAAAGGTGCGAATGCCCAACCATACATCATCAAAAGCAGGAGTGCATGTGTTCGGCTACAAGAAGGTGTGAACGTCCAACCAAAGTTTGTAAAAAGCAGTTAAGAAAAGGTTCGAATATCCAACCATACATAATCAAAAGCGGGAGCAGAGCTGTTCGACTGCAAGTAGGTGTGAATGTCAGATCATAATTTGCAAAAAGCTGATGAGAAAGGGTGAGAATGCCCGACTATACACCATCAAATGCGGGAGCGGAGTTGTTCGGCTGTGAGTAGGTGTGAATCTCCGACCATAATTGCTGAAAAATGTGTTAGAAAAGGTAAGAATGCCGGTCCATACATCATCAAAAGCGAGAGAGGTTGTGTTCGGCTGCAAGTAGGTGTGAATGTCCAGCCATAATTACTCACAAACGGGTAAGAAAAGGTAGTATTGCCAGACCATATATGATCAAAACAGGGAGCGGAGGTGGTTCAGCTGCAAGAAGGTTTGAATGTCCGACTAAAGTTCAAATATATTAACAAAAGCGGGAGGAGAGGTCTTCGGATGAGAGTGGTTGAAAATTTCCAACCATAATGTATAAAATGCGGTGAAAAAAAGGTGTGATAGAACACTAAAAGGTGGAGCGGAAGTGTTCGGCTGCAAGAAGGTGTGAATGTTCGACTATATTTGGTGAAAAGCAGGTGAAGCAAGGTCTGAATGCCCAACCTTACATCATCAAAAGCGAGATCAGAGGTGTTTGGCTGCAAGAAGGCCATAGTTTGCCAAAAGCGGGTAAGGTGCGAATGTCCGACTAAATATCAACAAAATTTGGGGCGGAGGTCTTCGGATGCAAGTGGGTGTGAATGTCCGACTATATTTGGTGAAAAGCAGGTGAAGCAAGGTCTGAATGCCCAACCTTACATCATCAAAAGCGAGATCAGAGGTGTTTGGCTGCAAGAAGGCCATAGTTTGCCAAAAGCGGGTAAGGTGCGAATGACCGACTAAATATCAACAAAAGTGGGGGCGGAGGTCTTCGGATGCAAGTGGGTGTGAATATCCCACCATACAAGTATGGTGGAGAGGAAGCTGTGAATGGCCGACCATAGTAAAAGGCGGGTGAGAGAAGGTGCGAATGTCAAACCATACATAATCAAAACAGGGAGCGGAGGTGTTCTGCTGTAAGAAGGTGTGAATGTCCAACCATAGTTGGTAAAAAGCGGGTAAGAACAGGTTAAAATTCCCGACTGTACACAATCAATAGCGGGAGCGGAGTTGTTCGGCTACTAAAAGGTGTGAAAGTCCGACCATGGTTTGTAAAAAGCGGGTAAGAAAAGGTGCGAATGCCCGACAATGTATGATCAAAAGAGGGAGTGGAGGTTTTCGGCTGCAAGAAGGTCTGAATGTCCAACCATAGTAAGTAATAGGTGGGTAAGAAAAGGCTCGAATGCCCGACTATACACCATCAAAAGCGGAAGCGGAGGTGTTCGGCTGCAAGACGGTGTGAACGTCCGACCAAAGTTTGTAAAAAGCATTAAGAAAATGTTCGAATATCCAACCAAACATAATCAAAAGCGGGAGCAGAGCTGTTCGACTGCAAGTAGGTGTGAATGTCAGATCATAATTTGCAAAAAGCTGATGAGAAAGGGTGAGAATGCCCGACTATACACCATCAAATGCGGGAGCGGAGGTGTTCGGCTGCAAGTAGGTGTGAATGTTCGACCATAATTTGTAAAAAGCGGGTAAGAAAAGGTTCGAATGCCCGACTATATATTTACCAAAGCAGGAGGAGAGGTCTTCGGATAAGAGTGGGTGAGAATTTCCAACCATAATCTATAAAATGCGGTGAAAAAAAAGGTGTGAATACCCCATAGAACACTAAAAGGTGGAGCAGAAGTGTTCGGCTGCAAGAAGGTGTGACTGTTCGACTATATTTGGTGAAAAGCAGGTGAAGCAAGGTCTGAATGCCTAACCTTACATCATCAAAAACTAGATCAGAGGTGTTTGGCTGCAAGAAGGCCATAGTTTGCCAAAAGCGGGTAAGCTGCGAATGACCGACTAAATATCAACAAAAGTGGGGGCGGAGGTCTTCGGATGCAAGTGGGTGTGAATATCCCACCATACAAGTATGGTGGAGAGGAAGCTGTGAATGGCCGACCATAGTAAAAAGCGGGTGAGAAAAGGTGCGAATGTCCAATCATACATGATCAAAACAGGGAGCGGAGGTGTTTGGCTGCGACAAGGTGTGTATGTCCACCCATAATTAATGAAAAGCGGGCAACAAGTAGGTTTGAATACCCATCATCAAAAGCAGGAGTGGATGTGTTCCGCTACAAGAAGGTTTGAATGTCTGACCATAGTTTGTAAAAAGCGGGTAAGAAAAGGTTCGAGTGCCCGAACATACACCATCAAAAGAGGGAGCGGAGGTGTTCCGCTGTAAGACGGTGTGAATGTCCAACCATAGTTGGTAAAAAGCGGGTAAGAAAAGGTTAAAATACCCGACTGTACACAATCAATAGCGGGAGCGGAGGTGTTCAGCTTCAAGACGGTCTGAATGTCCATCAATAATTGCTAGAAAACATGAAAGAAAATTTTCGAATATCAAACTGCACATGATCATAAGCAGGAGAGGAGGTGTTCAGCTGCAAGAAGTTGTGAATGTCTACCCATAATTACTGAAAAATGGGTAAGAAAAGGTGCGAATGCCTAACCATACATCATCAAAAGAGGGAGCGGAGGTGTTCCGCTGCAAGAAGGTCTGAATGTCCAACCATAATTTGTAAAAACCGGGGAAGAAAAGGCTCGAAAGCCCGACTATACACCATCAAAAGTGGGAGCGGAGGTGTTCAGCTTCAAGACGGTCTGAATGTCCATCAATAATTGCTAGAAAACATGAAAGAAAATTTTCGAATATCAAACTACACATGATCATAAGCAGGAGAGGAGGTGTTCAGCTGCAAGAAGTTGTGAATGTCTACCCATAATTACTGAAAAATGGGTAAGAAAAGGTGCGAATGCCTAACCATACATCATCAAAAGAGGGAGCGGAGGTGTTCCGCTGTAAGACGGTGTGAATGTCCGACCATAGATGGTAAAAAGCGGGTAAGAAAAGGTTAAATTACCCGACTGTACACAATCAAAAGAGGGAGCGGAGTTGTTCAGCTAAGAGAAGGTGTGAAAGTCCGACCTTGGTTTGTAAAAAGCGGGTAAGAAAAGGTTCGTATGCCCGAATATACACCATCAAAAGCGGAAGCGGAGGTGTTCGGCTGCAAGATATTGTGAACGTCCGACCAAAGTTTGTAAAAAGCAGTTAAGAAAAGGTTCGAATATCTAACCAAACATAAGAATGAGTCTTTTCCTTTGTAGAATGCCCGACTATAGACCATCAAATGCGGGAGCGGAGGTGTTCGGCTCTGAGTAGGTGTGAATGTCCGACCATAATTGCTGAAGAATGTGTTAGAAAAGGTAAGAATGCTGGACCATACATCATCAAAAGCGGTAGAGATGGTGTTCGGCTGCAAAAAGGTGTGACTGTTCGACTAAAGTTTGTAAAAAGTGGGTAAGACAAAGTGCGAATGCCTGACAATGTATGATCAAAAGCGGGAGCGGAGGTGTTCAGCTGCAAGAAGGTCTACATGTCCATCAATAATTGCTAGAAAACATGAAAGAAACTTTTCGAAAATCAAACCGCACATGATCATAAGGGTAAGAAAAGGTTAAAATACCCGACTGTACACAATCAATAGCGGGAGCGGATGTGTTTGGCTACAAGAAGGTGTGACAGTCCGACCATGGTTTGTAAAAAGCGGGTAAGAAAAGGTGCGAATGTCCGAAAATGTATGATCAAAAGAGAGAGCGGAGGTTTTCGGATACACGAAGGTTTGAATGTCCTACCATAGTTTGTAAATAGCGGGTAAGAAAAGGTTCGAATGCCCGACTATACACCATAAAAAGCGGGAGCGGAGGTGTTCCGCTGTAAGACGGTGTGAATGTCCGACCATAGTTGGTAAAAAGCGGGTAAGAAAAGGTTAAAATACCCGACTGTACACAATCAATAGCGGGAGCGGAAGTGTTCGGCTACAAGAAGGTGTGAAGAAGATGCAGTAGAAGAAGTTGAAATCCAAATACACATTGATAAATATGAAGGACAAAGCAGTTCCCACTTGCCCATTAGAAAATAAGCTTATTCTCGGATTCCTGATCCTTCAGTGTTGCTCTTTCTTCTACTGCAAAATACAGTGTTGTTCTTTGTTGAAGTCGATCTAGACATTGATAAATATGAAGGAAAAAGCAGTTTTAACTTGGTTTGAGTGAATGAATTAATTTTATACATAAAATCCGAAATCGTGCAGAACTCATGAAAATAAGCTTATTCTCGGATTCCTAAAACTTTTGATTGGCTCTTTCTTTTACTGCAAAGTACAACGTTGTTTTTTTGTTTAAATCTATCGAGACATTGATAAATATGAAGGTAAAAGCCGTTTTAACATAGTTTGAGTGAAGGAATTGATTTTATAGAAAAAATCCCAAATCATGCAGAACTCCTCAAAAGGGGCGTATGGCTTAATCACAAGTGTGGTTCTTTCTCATTCAGGGTAGTATGAGGAAGTTTATGCTTGAAATATATGTAGAAATGGGTACATATGAAGGACAAAGCAGTGTTAACTTAGTTTGAGTGAAGGAATTCATTTTATACATAAAATCCCAAATCATGCAGAACGTATGAAAAGAAGCTTATTCTCGGATTCCTGATCCTTCAGTTTTGCTCTTTCTTCTACTGCAAAATACAATGTTGTTCTTTGTTGAAGTCGATCTAGACATTGATAAATATGAAGGAAAAAGCAGTTTTAACTTGGTTTGAGTGAATGAATTCATTTTATACATAAAATCCGAAATCGTGCAGAACTCATGAAAATAAGCTTATTCTCGGATTCCTAAAACTTTTGATTTGCTCTTTCTTTTATTGCAAAGTACAACGTTGTTTTTTTGCTTAAATCTATTGAGACATTGATAAATATGAAGGACAAAGCAGTGTTAACTTAGTTTGAGTGAAGAAATTCATTTTATACATAAAATCCGAAATCGTGCAGAACGTATGAAAAGAAGCTTATTCTCGGATTCCTGATCCTTCAGTTTTGCTCTTTCTTCTACTGCAAAATACAATGTTGTTCTTTGTTGAAGTCGATCTAGACATTGATAAATATGAAGGAAAAAGCAGTTTTAACTTGGTTTGAGTGAATGAATTCATTTTATACATAAAATCCGAAATCGTGCAGAACTCATGAAAATAAGCTTATTCTCGGATTCCTAAAACTTTTGATTTGCTCTTTCTTTTATTGCAAAGTACAACGTTGTTTTTTTGTTTAAATCTATCGAGACATTGATAAATATGAAGGTAAAAGCCGTTTTAACATAGTTTGAGTGAAGGAATTGATTTTATAGATAAAATCCCAAATCATGCAGAACTCCTCAAAAGGGAGGTATGGCTTAATCACAAGTGTGGCTCTTTCTCATTCAGGGTAATATGAGGAAGTTTATGCTTGAAATATATGTAGAAATGGGTACATATGAAGGACAAAGCAGTGTTAACTTAGTTTGCGTGAAGAAATTCATTTTGGCATTCACACCTTGTCTTACCCGCTTTTTACAAACTTTAGTCGGACATTCAAACCTTCTTGCAGCTGAACCACCTCCACTCCCTGTTTTGATCATATATGGTCTGGCAATAGTACCTTTTCTTACCCGTTTGTGAGTAATTATGGCTGGACATTCACACCTTCTTGCAGCCAAACACAACCTCTCCCGCTTTTGATGATATATGGTCCGGCATTCTTACCTTTTCTAACACATTTTTCAGCAATTATGGTCGGACATTCACACCTACTCACAGACGAACACCTCCGCTCCCACATTTGATAGTGTATAGTCGGGCATTCTCACCCTTTCTCATCAGCTTTTTGCAAATTATGATCTGATATTCACACCTACTTGCAGTCGAACAGCTCTGCTCCCGCTTTTGATTATGTTTGGTTGGATATTCGAACATTTTCTTAATGCTTTTTACAAACTTTGGTCGGACGTTCACACCGTCTTGCAGCCGAACACCTCCGCTTCCGCTTTTGATGGTGTATAGTCGGGCATTCGAGCCTTTTCTTACCCACCTATTACTTACTATGGTTGGACATTCAAACCTTCTTGTAGCCGAACACATCCGCTCCTGCTTTTGATGATGTGTGATTTGGCATTCGCACCTTTTCTTACCCATTTTTCAGTAATTATTGGTCGGACATTCAGACCTTCTTGCACCTGAACACCTCTGCTCCCGCTTTTGATGGTGTATAGTCGGGCTTTCGAGCCTTTTCTTCTCCGATTTTTACAAATTATGGTTGGACATTCAGACCTTGCAGCCGAAAACCTCCGCTCCCTCTTTTGATCATACATTGTCGGGCATTCGCCCCTTGTCTTACACGGTTTTTACAAACTTTAGTCAGACATTCACACCTTGCAGCTGAACCACCTCCATTCCCTGTTTTGATCATGTGTGGTCTGGAAATACTACCTTTTCTTCCCCCGTTTGTGAGTAATTATGGCTGGACATTCACACCTACTTGCAGCCGAAAAACCACCTCTCCCGCTTTTGATGATGTATTGTCCGGCATTCTAGTCTTTTCTATCACATTTTTCAGCAATTATGATCTGACATTCACACCTACTTGCAGTCGAACAGCTCTGCTCCCGCTTTTGATTATGTTCGGTTGGATATTCAAACCTTTTCTTAACTGCTTTTTACAAACTTTGGTCGGACTTTCACACCTTCTTGCAGCCGAACACCCCCGCTTCCGCTTTTGATGGTATATATTCAGGTATTCGAACCTTCTCTTACCCGCTTTTTACAAACCATGGTTGGACTTTCATACCTTCTTGTAGCTGAACAACTCCACTCCTGCTTTTGATGATTTATGGTTGGACATTCGCATCTTTTCCTACCCATTTTTCAGTAATTATGGGTGGATATTCACATCTTCTTGCAGCTGAACACCTCCTCTCCCGCTAATGATCATGTAAGGTTTGATATTCGAAAATTTTCTTTCATGTTTTAAAGCAATTATTAATGGACATTCACACCTACTTGCAGCCGAACACCACCTCTCCCGCTTTTGATGATGTATGGACCGGCATTCTTACCTTTTCTAACACATTTTTCAGCAATTATGGTTGGAGAATCACACCTACTCACAGCCGAACAACTCCGCTACAGCATTTGATGGTGTATAGTCGGGATTTGTCACCCTTTCTCATCAGCTTTTTGCAAATTATTCTCTGACATTCACACCTACTTGCAGTCGAACAGCTCTGCTCCCGCTTTTGATTATGTTTGGTTAGATATTCGAACCTTTTCTTAACTGCTTTTTTACAAACTTTGGTCGGACGTTCACACCTTCTTGCAGCCGAACACCTACGCTTCCGGTTTTGATAGTGTATATTCGGGCATACGAACCTTTTCTTACCCGCTTTTTACAAACCATGGTCGGACTTTCACACCTTCTCTTAGCTGAACAACTCCGCTCCCTCTTTTGATTGTGTACAGTCGGGTATTTTAACCTTTTCTTACCCGCTTTTTACCAACTATGGTCGGACATTCACACCGTCTTACAGCGGAACACCTCCGCTCCCGCTTTTTATGGTGTATAGTCAGGCATTCGAACCTTTTCTTACCCGCTATTTACAAACTATGGTAGGACATTCAAAGCTTCGTGTATCCGAAAACCTCCGCTCTCTCTTTTGATCATACATTGTCGGACATTCGCACCTTTTCTTACCCGCTTTTTACAAACCATGGTCGGACTGTCACACCTTCTTGTAGCCGAACACATCCGCTCCCGCTATTGATTGTGTACAGTCGGGTATTTTAACCTTTTCTTACCCGCTTTATACCAACTATTGTTGGACATTCACACCGTCTTACAGCGGAACACCTCCACTCCCTCTTTTGATGGTGTATGTTCGGGCATTCGAACCTTTTCTTACCCGCTTTTTACAAACCATGGTCGGACTGTCACACCTTCTTGTAGCCGAACACATCCGCTCCCGCTATTGATTGTGTACAGTCGGGTATTTTAACCTTTTCTTACCCGCTTTATACCAACTATTGTTGGACATTCACACCGTCTTACAGCGGAACACCTCCTCTCCCGCTTATGATCATGTACGGTTTGATATTCGAAAATTTACTTTCTTATTTTAAAGCAATTATTGATGGACATTCAAACCTTCTTTTTGATGGTGTATAGTCGGGCTTTCGAGCCTTTTCTTCCCGATTTTTACAAACCATGGTGTGATTTTCACACCTTCTTGTAGCCGAACAACTCCGCTCCCGCTATTGATTGTGTACAGTCGGGTATTTTAACCTTTTCTTACCCGCTTTTTACCAACTATGGTCGGACATTCACACCGTCTTACAGCGGAACACCTCTGCTCCCGCTTTTGATCATGTAAGGTTTGATATTCGAAAATTTTCTTTCATGTTTTAAAGCAATTATTAATGGACATTCACACCTACTTGCAGCCGAACACCACCTCTCCCGCTTTTGATGATGTATGGACCGGCATTCTTACCTTTTCTAACACATTTTTCAGCAATTATGGTTGGAGAATCACACCTACTCACAGCCGAACAACTCCGCTACCGCATTTGATGGTGTATAGTTGGGATTTCTCACCCTTTTTCATCAGCTTTTTGCAAATTATTCTCTGACACTCACACCTACTTGCAGTCGAACAGCTCTGCTCCCGCTTTTGATTATGTTTGGTTAGATATTCGAACCTTTTCTTAACTGCTTTTTTACAAACCTTGGTCGGACGTTCACACCTTCTTGCAGCCGAACACCTACGCTTCCGGTTTTGATAGTGTATATTCGGGCATACGAACCTTTTCTTACCCGCTTTTTACAAACCATGGTCGGACTTTCACACCTTCTCTTAGCTGAACAACTCCGCTCCCTCTTTTGATTGTGTACAGTCGGGTATTTTAACCTTTTCTTACCCGCTTTTTACCAACTATGATCGGACATTCACACCGTCTTACAGCGGAACACCTCCGCTCCCTCTTTTGATGGTGTATGTTCGGGCATTCGAACCTTTTCTTACCCGCTTTTTACAAACTATGGTCAGACATTCACACCTTCTTGCAGCCGAACACTTCCGCTCTACCTTTTAGTGTTCTATGGGGTATTCACACCTTTTTTTTCACCGCATTTTATAGATTATGGTTGTAAATTCTCACCCACTCTTATCCGAAGACCTCTCCTCCTGCTTTGGTTAATATATAGTCGGGCATTCGAACCTTTTCTTACCCGCTTTTTACAAATTATGGTCGAACATTCACACCTACTTGCAGCCGAAAACCTCCGCTCCCGCTTTTGATGGTGTATAGTCGGGCTTTCGAGCCTTTTCTTCCCCGGTTTTTACAAATTATGTTTGGACATTCAGACCTTGCAGCCGAAAACCTCCGCTCCCTCTTTTGATCATACATTGTCAGGCATTCGCACCTACTTGCAGCCGAATACTTCCGCTCCACCTTTTAGTGATGTATGGTTGGCATTTGCACCTTTTCTTACCCTTTCTTACCCTACTGATTGCTTAAGATTAAGTTGTTTTTTCTCAAACTACAACATTTTTTTAATTGTTGAAACTTGATTTGAAGTGGATAAATAAGGAGGACAAACAGTTTTGAGTCAGGCTGATAGAAGGAATTAATTTTATAGCAAAATCTGTATTTCGTCATATGTCGAGAGATGCTTATTGCTGAAGAAGTACAAAGTACAACGTTGTTTATCGTTGAAACTTGATTAGACATGAATAAATATGAAGGACAAAGCAGTCTTAACTTGGTTAGAGTTAAGGTTTTATAGGAGAATCCGAATTCGTGCATAACTCGTAAAATAGAGCTTATTTTCGGATTCCTGAAGAATGAGTCTGGTTCTTTCTCATAATACAAAGTTTGTTGTTTATTGTTGAAACTTCATCAGAAGTGAAGAAATAAATGAATGCCTATCAACAAATGTGGGATCTAAACTCTAGTGCTTCCTCTAAAATAATTTCCTTTCTCAATTCAGAAATGTGTGTGTGTAAGTTACAACACCCGTGACACCAAAACGGCTTTCTTTTCTCTCTTTTCTCTACACTCTGCACTGTGAGAACACACACCAAATCAGAAAGGCTTTTTTCTCTCTTTTCTACATTATGGACTGTGGGGACACAAAACCGATCTCTCTTTTTTTTTTTGATTGTGTGCCAGGGCGTTGTCTCACGTATTAGATTATGCTTACGATACGAATGGGTTTATCAGTCACATCAGAATCCATACATACTGATCCTCCCGTAATAAAATGGTCGGATCTTATCAAACACACTTTGTTTCTTGTGACAATCAAGTCAGCGAAACAGCGTATACACGTCAAGAAACTGAATCAAGTTTGCCACAAGAACTCATAAGTTTGGCAGTATTGCTCTGCCGTCAGCAATCATACACCCATTTTATTTTCGTGAGACATGTGCAGGCACCTGTTCATCTACTGTTCTATCACTATGAATTAGTTTATCTATTATCAATAAGGATACTTCTACAACTACTATCAAAGTATGTCCAGACTTCTTATGTTGTCAGTTGCTATATATGAATAAGTGGGTAGCTACTGACAAGCATTAAGCATGTCACACAGCCCAAACATATAACATTTCAGGACACACCACACAGTTAACAACCACCGTGAAGTGTCAAAGCCCAAACATGTAACATTCAACAGGACACTTACACAAGACATTCTAATCAAACAGTCAGACAACATACAAGAACATATACCCCAGCCGGCATTGCTCCCTGCCTATTTTCCTACAGCTCACTATGTGTGCGCACACCTTTATTCACAAACTCTTCAACTTATACTCTTTTACCAAAGCTGCTACAGCTCGATTGGCCGAATACCCTTAGATCCTATTTCGGTGAATTTGACATCTGCCTTACATGTAACAGATTAGCGGTTTAGCAGTTTTAATTTAGTTTGAGTGAAGGAATTCATTTTATAGCAAAATCCGAAATCGTGAAGAACTCATGAAAGTAAGCTTATTCTCGGATTCCTGAAACTTTAGATTTGCTCTTTCTTTTACTGCAAAGTACAACGTTGGTTTTTTTTTGTTTAAATCTTTCTAGACATGGTAAATATGAAGGACAAAGCAGTTTTAACATAGTTTGAGTGAAGGAATTCATTTTATAGATAAAATCCCAAGAGTCTGCTGAGAAAAGAGAGTGAATGCGAAGTAGACTTTAACACGGCTCTGGGAGCGAGCCGAGTGTGGGCTAACCGGGAGAATTGCTTGAAAGAAACGCGACACCGAATGAGCGGTCAGAACAAAGCCTCAATACGGTGTTCCCGTGGTGTTTTTGTTGCTGCCTTGTCGATTGCACAGGGGCAAGCGTTTCAACCAAGCAACGCTCACCATGGGGAAGGTGGCTATGGCAACTAGCCTGATGCCCTGCTCCCGCAGTGACGGATAATCGTACTCTGGTTTCTCTTCATAACATACAAGTCTTTCGCCTTTTACTAAAGACTTTCGTGGAGAGCAGCACTAATGAGTTGTTTCTATTTTTGGCAGGCTTTACCTTTGCGGGTGAAGCCCTTTCTGTCTGTGCAAAAGAAATCTTGTTACTGTGCAGAGTGACTTCTCTGAGTAGAGTCGCCTTACTTGTTGCGATTTTGCCGATGTTCGAAGCTGGAGTGCAAAGTTGTTGCTTGAATGGTGCTTGCTGGAGCATGCGGGAGTGCAAAGTTATACCATTTAAAAGGGCTGAAGAGTGCTCAGTGCAGCGGGTGGGCGGAGGTGCAACGTGACACTCTGGCCACCTATGGCCATAAAAAGAACACTGCTACAAGTGCGCATTGTGCCAGCAAGGGCCCTCGGACCTGAAACAGTGGACAGTTATCGCTTCTCGGCCTTTTGGCTAAGATCAAGTGTAGTATCTGTTCTTATCAGTTTAATGTGTCCTCTATACGAGGACTACATATTAAATGGATTTTTAAGAATAGGAGTTGAAAAAGAAGCTTGCTCCGTTCACTCCAAGCATCGACCCAGTACTGCAGTGCCGCTGGGAACGGTGCGCTCTTCTCTGCTCTTGTGAAAAAGCAAACAGCGGTGCAGGATGGAAGTTTCAGGGAGACCAAGATGAAACTTTCTTTTAATCTGCTGAGAAAAGAGAGTGAATGCGAAGTAGACTTTAACACAGATCTGGAAGCGAGCCGAGTGTGGGCTAACCGGGAGAATTGCTTGAAAGAAACGTGACACCGAATGAGTGGTCAGAACAAAGCCTCAATACGGTGTTCCCGTGGTGTTTGTGGCTGCCTTGTCTTTTGCACAGAGTAAAAGACAAGGCAGCCATCGAATAGGGCCCGATTGTTCCTACTTGGTCAGCCGAGGAGCAAGGGGGGGGAGCAAGCGTCTCAACCAAGCAAATCTCACCAAGTAGGAACAATCGGGCCCTATTCGATTGCTGCAACACCTGAAAGAGATATTGATGCGACACCCGATCAAAAGCTTTTTCAAAGTCTAAATTTAAGATGACAAGCCGGGTGTTTCTGTCTCTAGCGTAATCAATGATGTCTCGAATCAGTACGAGGCTGTCGGTGAGTTGTCTCTCTGAGATGGCACAAGCCTGGTCTGGGTGAATTACCTCCTCTAAAACAGAGGACATCCGTGTCGTTAAAACCTTGCTAAAAAGTTTACAGTCAAAGTTTAAAAGTGTGATGGGCCTCCAATTCTTTAGGTCAGTCTTATCATTTTTATCAGAAGTGAAGAAATAAATGAATGCCTATCAACAAATGTTGGATCTAAACTCTAGTGCTTCCTCTAAAATAATTTCCTTTCTCAATTTAGAAATGTGTGTGTGTAAGTCACAACACCCGTGACACCAAAACGGCTTTCTTTTCTCTACACTCTGCACTGTGAGCACACACACCAAATCAGAAAGGCTTTTTTCTCTCTTTTCTACATTATGGACTGTGGGGACACCAAACCGCTCTCTCTTTTTTTTTTTATCGTGTGCCAGGGCGTTGTCTCACGTATTAGATTGTGCTTAAGATACGAATGGGTTTTATCAGTCACATCAGAATCCATACATACTGATCCTCCCGTAATAAAATGGTCGGATCTTATCAAACACACTTTGTTTCTTGTGACAATCAAGTCAGCGAAACAGCGTATACACGTCAAGACACTGAATCAAGTTTGCCACAAGAACTCATAAGTTTGGCAGTATTGCTCTGCCGTCAGCAATCATACATCAATTTTATTTTCGTGAGACATGTGCAGGCACCTGTTCATCTACTGTTCTATCACTATGAATTAGTTTATCTATTATCAATAAGGATACTTCTACAACTACTCTATCAAAGTATGTCCGGACTTCTTACGTTGTCAGTTGCTATATATGAATAAGTGGGTAGCTACTGAGAAGCATTAAGCATGTCACACAGCCCAAACATATAACATTTCAGGACACACCACACAGTTAACAACCACAGTGAAGCGTGTCAAAGCCCAGACATGTAACATTCAACAGGACACTTACACAACACATTCAAATCAAACAGTCAGACAACATACAAGAACATATACCCCAGTCGGCATTGCTCCCTGCCTATTTTCCTACAGCTCACCATGTGTGCGCACACCTTTATTCACAAACTCTTCAACTTATACTCTTTTACCGAAGCTGCTACAGCTCGATTGGCCGAATACCGAATAATCCTAATTCGGTGAATTTGACATCTGCCTTACATGTAACAGATTAGCGGTTTAGCAGTTTTAATTTAGTTTGAGTGAAGGAATTCATTTTATAGCAAAATCCGAAATCGTGAAGAACTCATGAAAGTAAGCTTATTCTCGGATTCCTGAAACTTTAGATTTGCTATTTCTTTTACTGCAAAGTACAACGTTGGTTTTTTTGTTTAAATCTTTCAAGACATGGTAAATATGAAGGACAAAGCAGTTTTAACATAGTTTGAGTGAAGGAATTCATTTTATTGATAAAATCCCAAAAGTCTGCTGAGAAAAGAGAGTGAATGCGATGTAGACTTTAACACGGCTCTGGGAGCGAGCCGAGTGCGGGCTAACCGGGAGAATTGCTTGAAAGAAACGCGACACCGAATGAGTGGTCAGAACAAAGCCTCAATACGGTGTTCCCGTGGTGTTTGTGGCTGCCTTGTCTTTTGCACAGAGTAAAAGACAAGGCAGCCATCGAATAGGGCCCGATTGTTCCTACTTGGTCAGCCGAGGAGCAAGGGGGGGGGAGCAAGCGTCTCAACCAAGCAAATCTCACCAAGTAGGAACAATCGGGCCCTATTCGATTGCGGCAACACCTGAAAGAGATATTGATGCGACACCCGATCAAAAGCTTTTTCAAAGTCTAAATTTAAGATGACAAGCCGGGTGTTTCTGTCTCTAGCGTAATCAATGATGTCTCGAATCAGTACGAGGCTGTCGGTGAGTTGTCTCTCTGAGATGGCACAAGCCTGGTCTGGGTGAATTACCTCCTCTAAAACAGAGGACATCCGTGTCGTTAAAACCTTGCTAAAAAGTTTACAGTCAAAGTTTAAAAGTGTGATGGGCCTCCAATTCTTTAGGTCAGTCTTATCATTTTTATCAGAAGTGAAGAAATAAATGAATGCCTATCAACAAATGTTGGATCTAAACTCTAGTGCTTCCTCTAAAATAATTTCCTTTCTCAATTTAGAAATGTGTGTGTGTAAGTCACAACACCCGTGACACCAAAACGGCTTTCTTTTCTCTACACTCTGCACTGTGAGCACACACACCAAATCAGAAAGGCTTTTTTCTCTCTTTTCTACATTATGGACTGTGGGGACACCAAACCGCTCTCTCTTTTTTTTTTTATCGTGTGCCAGGGCGTTGTCTCACGTATTAGATTGTGCTTAAGATACGAATGGGTTTTATCAGTCACATCAGAATCCATACATACTGATCCTCCCGTAATAAAATGGTCGGATCTTATCAAACACACTTTGTTTCTTGTGACAATCAAGTCAGCGAAACAGCGTATACACGTCAAGACACTGAATCAAGTTTGCCACAAGAACTCATAAGTTTGGCAGTATTGCTCTGCCGTCAGCAATCATACATCAATTTTATTTTCGTGAGACATGTGCAGGCACCTGTTCATCTACTGTTCTATCACTATGAATTAGTTTATCTATTATCAATAAGGATACTTCTACAACTACTCTATCAAAGTATGTCCGGACTTCTTACGTTGTCAGTTGCTATATATGAATAAGTGGGTAGCTACTGAGAAGCATTAAGCATGTCACACAGCCCAAACATATAACATTTCAGGACACACCACACAGTTAACAACCACAGTGAAGCGTGTCAAAGCCCAGACATGTAACATTCAACAGGACACTTACACAACACATTCAAATCAAACAGTCAGACAACATACAAGAACATATACCCCAGTCGGCATTGCTCCCTGCCTATTTTCCTACAGCTCACCATGTGTGCGCACACCTTTATTCACAAACTCTTCAACTTATACTCTTTTACCGAAGCTGCTACAGCTCGATTGGCCGAATACCGAATAATCCTAATTCGGTGAATTTGACATCTGCCTTACATGTAACAGATTAGCGGTTTAGCAGTTTTAATTTAGTTTGAGTGAAGGAATTCATTTTATAGCAAAATCCGAAATCGTGAAGAACTCATGAAAGTAAGCTTATTCTCGGATTCCTGAAACTTTAGATTTGCTATTTCTTTTACTGCAAAGTACAACGTTGGTTTTTTTGTTTAAATCTTTCAAGACATGGTAAATATGAAGGACAAAGCAGTTTTAACATAGTTTGAGTGAAGGAATTCATTTTATTGATAAAATCCCAAAAGTCTGCTGAGAAAAGAGAGTGAATGCGAAGTAGACTTTAACACGGCTCTGGGAGCGAGCCGAGTGCGGGCTAACCGGGAGAATTGCTTGAAAGAAACGCGACACCGAATGAGCGGTCAGAACAAAGCCTCAATACGGTTTTCCCGTGGTGTTTTTGTTGCTGCCTTGTCTTTTGCACAGAGTAAAAGACAAGGCAGCCATCGAATAGGGCCCGATTGTTCCTACTTGGTCAGCCGAGGAGCAAGGGGGGGGGGGGGGGGGGGGGGGGGCAAGCGTCTCAACCAAGCAAAGCTCACCATGGGGAAGGTGGCTATGCCAACTAGCCTGATGCCCTGCTCCCGCAGTGACGGATAATCGTACTCTGGTTTCTCTTCATAACGTACAAGTCTTTCGCCTTTTACTAAAGACTTCTGTGGAGAGCAGCACTAATGAGTTGTTTCTATTTTTGGCAGGCTTTACCTTTGCGGGTGAAGCCCTTTCTGTCTGTGCAAAAGAAATCTTGTTACTGTGCAGAGTGACTTCTCTGAGTAGAGTCGCCTTACTTGTTGCGACTGTGCCGATGTTCGAAGCTGGAGTGCAAAGTTGTTGCTTGAATGGTGCTTGCTGGAGCGTGCGGGAGTGCAAAGTTATACCATTTAAAAGGGCTGAAGAGTGCTCAGTGCAGCAGGTGGGCGGAGGTGCAAAGTGACACTCTGGCCACCTATGGCCATAAAAAGAACAGGGGTGTTAGCGGACAAGTGCGCATTGTGCCAGGAAGGGCCCTCGGACGTGAACCAGTGGACAGTTGTCGCTTCTCGGCCTTTTGGCTAAGATCAAGTGTAGTATCTGTTCTTATCAGTTTAATATCTGATATGTCCTCTATACGAGGACTACATATTAAATGGATTTTTAGCAATAGGAGTTGAAAAAGTAGCTTGCTCCGTTCACTCCAAGCATTGACCCCGTACTGCAGTGCCGCTGGGAACGGTGCGCTCTTCTCTACTCTTGTGAAAAAGCAAACAGCGGTGCAGGATGCAAGTTTCAGGGAGCCCAAGATGAAACTTTCTTTTAGTCTGCTGAGAAAAGAGAGTGAATGCGAAGTAGACTTTAACACGGCTCTGGGAGCGAGTCGAGTGCGGGCTAACCGGGAGAATTGCTTGAAAGAAACGCCATACCAAATGAGCGGTCAGAACAAAGCCTCAATACGGTGTTCCCGTTGTGTTTTTGTTGCTGCCGCTGTTTGCTTTTTCACAAGAGCGCACCTGTTGAGGGGGGGCCTGGGGGGGCCTGGGTGATGGTGGGTCTCAGGCCCGGGCTGCTGCGACTGGTGTGACCGGGTGGTTTGTTTGTATGTTTTTTGTTGTTGTTTGTTTGTTTTTTGTAGAGGTCCTCCGGAGTGGGGTTGGGTTGAGTGGGGTGGGGCGGGATGGGTACCTTCTGGGGGTACAGTAGCTCCCAGAATATGGTCGCTGCAGGCCCCGAGCCTGGTGGACATCAGGCCCTCCTGTCCTGTGTTGGCTCCCTTTTAAAAAGTACAGAACTTAGAACAGGTCTAGTCCCTGGCTTTCGGCAGAACTGTCTTCTTTACTTTTTTTTTTTTTTCCCCTTATCGTGTTCAGCATTATGGCAGCAGAATTGTAGTCTGAATACCTTTGATGCCAAACAGATTTGCTTTGCCAAGGGAAGTTTTATAAATGTAAAGCTCCCCATGATGCCCATTTATTTATTTCTGTTTACATTATATGACATGTAATAGAACTGAACCGGACCGGGGGACAAGGAAAGAAGAAGAGGAAAGAAGAGAAAAACAGAACATACATCGCATACAACACAGCTGTGGATATAGATGACCTGAGACGACATGATAATACATCAACTGCTTAGCGACCATACTACTGGACTAATGAATGTGGTTGTGTGTGTGTGAGAACATGCAACACCCATGGCACAGGACCTACATGATAACCGTGCTTAGTTATGAGTGTATAAGCGTACAGGGCCACAATCCACAGCCCCCCCAAGCAATCAGAAGCAGGCAGAGAGGGCCACAAGACCCAGGCCACCAGCAGCCCCCACAGAGCACAGAACCCAGGAAGCCCCACCGCAGGGGCAACCACGCATCCACCCAGAAGACTGCAGAGGAAGCCCCCGGAAAGAGCCCCCATAAGCATAGGGCAGAGGCCCTCCGGGAGCCAGGGGCAACAGCCCACCGACGTCGCCAGGCCCCAGCCGCCCAGACATGGGCCGTGCACTGGATCCGGGCCCCAGGAGCCCGAGCGCCCCCAAACCCCCCGACAGAGGCCCCACCCAATACCCAGGAGGGCCAAGCGCCCCAGACAGCCACACAGTGGGTCAGCGCCTGCCCCAGCACCCCTGGCCAAGTGCCCTGGGAGTCAAGACGTGCCCACAGGTGGGTGAAGTCGCGAGCAGCGGAGAGAGGCCACGCCGCCCCCCCCATCGGGAGAAGCACAGGCAGGCCAGGCGACAGCAAGTCCAAGATCCAGGCCCAATCATTACCACACACACTTTCATGTCCCATACATCCACACGTCCTCCCTCCCTCGACTCCGCTGGGGTGTAGTGCAGCGGGCACACCAGGGGGCCAGCAGCCCCCCAGCCACCACAGACCCCAAACCAGCAGAACAATTAATTAATCCTCCTGGCCCCTCCCGCCCCGAGCAGCAACCAGGAAGCAGGGGTGTGCGAAGAAGACCCCTCCCCTCACCCTTCTGGCTCTTCAATATTTTCTAATAGTGAGCAATTAAAATTGAGGGGCAGCCAAACTTGTAGAACTGGGAGCGTGGCCCTCTGGGCAGCCTACATACCCAAAGAGCCCCGCCCACCAGATGCCACTCAGTGTAACCACCCCCCAAGACCTAATGTGTGTGTGTGAGTGTGTTTGATAAGTAGTAATGTCTAAGGTGTAATTAAAACAGGGGTGGGAACTGCAGAGTGCAACTACTGCAGAGTCCACTACACCCCACCGAACACACACGCCCCCAAAACCCTTCATGTGTGAGTGTGTGCTGTGTACAGGAGCCAGAAGGGAGAATGGGGATATACACTGGGGGCAGCCAGGGACTGGCTGCAATAGGCATCCCCGCTACCAGGGAGCCAACACAGGACAGGAGGGCCTGATGTCCACCAGGCTCGGGGCCTGCAGCGACCATATTCTGGGAGCTACTGTACCCCCAGAAGGTACCCATCCCGCCCCACCCCACTCAACCCAACCCCACTCCGGAGGACCTCTACAAAAAACAAACAAACAACAACAAAAAACAAACAAACAAACCACCCGGTCACACCAGTCGCAGCAGCCCGGGCCTGAGACCCACCATCACCCAGGCCCCCCCAGAGCCCCCCTCAACAGGTGCGCTCTTGTGAAAAAGCAAACAGCGGCAGCAACAAAAACACAACGGGAACACCGTATTGAGGCTTTGTTCTGACCGCTCATTTGGTATGGCGTTTCTTTCAAGCAATTCTCCCGGTTAACCGACACTCGGCTCGCTCCCATAGCCGGGTTAAAGTCTACATCGCATTCACTCTCTTTTCTCAGCAGACTAAAAGAAAGTTTCATCTTGGGCTCCCTGAAACTTGCATCCTGCACCGCTGTTTGCTTTTTCACAAGAGTAGAGAAGAGCGCACCGTTCCCAGCGGCACTGCAGTACGGGGTCAATGGTTGGAGTGAACGGAGCAAGCTACTTTTTCAACTCCTATTGCTAAAAATCCATTTAATATGTAGTCCTCGTATAGAGGACATATCAGATATTAAACTGATAAGAACAGATACTACACTTGATCTTAGCCAAAAGGCCGAGAAGCGACAACTGTCCACTGGTTCACGTCCGAGGGCCCTTCCTGGCA